>NW_026901478.1:0-114382 GCF_033783945.1 Neopsephotus bourkii
TAAGGCCGACTTAGAATTATACCAGGATGAATAAGCATTACTACTAAATACCTAATGCCCTTTCTGTTAGCCTGTAATAAAATTATACCATGTCCATTACTCTTTATTGCAAGGAAGTTATTTTTTTGCCTGCATGTGTAACTCTTCTTTTAGAAGGATTTCTCATAGGGAGAATGAAATTTCATTTTAGCATCTTAGAATATCAGAAGGAAATCTGAAAGGCTGGTTAAAATTTTAAAGTTCTCTGTCCTCCTTAAGAGATGCATTAAAATAAATTCAGCCTATAATCTTCTTTGCATCTGAAATTTGGGTAACATTCTGTGTGTTGTTTTCTCTTTTAAACATTGTATAATAAGTGTGTTACCCAAGAAGGCTAATATGTAAGTTTGAGCAAGGTGTAATGATTTTTAAGAAGCATGTGGTATCCCAGTGAATGGTAATGTCCATTTAAATGATATGTATATTTTGTGAGCTTTGCTATACAATGTTGGATTTAGGTGTTATGTAAAGAATCATTTAATATTTTCCGGTAAAATGCCTTTTGCCTTTTCTCCTTGTAGAGTTATTAAAGTATAGAAAAGGAAAACCACTTAATTTTGAAATTACTTTCTATGACCTATGCAGTTGTAGTCATAGTTCTACTGTCTTCATGTTATCTTGTATTTATTGCTATGTGTAGGATTCTCTCATTTTATTTCTTCTCATTTCCTATGTGACATAGGAGACACTTCACCAGTTAAAGAACATATGCTTCATGCTGAAGAGCGTAATTTGCAACATAGACTTCCTCTCCCGTCCCTTAACATATGTATTAATCTCATCATTTGTAACATATGGTGATCGTATGCTTCAAGGTATAATTCATGTAATCAGAATTGAAAAGTTACCTGGGTGAAACTTACTTTGGTAGATTGGCCAGACAGAACTTTTCCACCTGTAAGCGATAGAGGAAAATTTTGCAAAACCTTGTCTTTCTGTGTCTGTGAAAGAGGAGGTGGTAATGAATCTTTAAATTGTGTGTACAGAATGCCATCTGATAAAATATCTTGAAGGTGGGTTGCAAGAAAGGTTTTGGTAATTGTGCCCACTTTCAGATTGTGCAGTAGCAATTTTTAGATTGTTGCTGGTGGCAGCCTTACCTGTGTGTTGCAGCTGACAGTACCAGCTTCATGATGTCACATTGTATTTCACTTGAGGTATGAGTAGATTTAACTTTGAAAAACCCCAAGTTCAGTTGCATGAAAAAACAATTGCAAATGCTGTGATTTCTTTAGTGGTTTTTATGGTGTAGAATGTACTGTGTGTATATGTACATGTTCAACCGCTACAAGAATTTCCCTACTCATTAAAATTGAATGGTATCTCTGAAACTTGAAGATTTGAACAAGAATTGCATCATTTTCTAGCTCTTTTGCATGTTCTAAGTATTTAATGTTTTTAGGAGAAAATGTTCACATTATTTTAAAAGATTACTTTTTCAGTCATATCTACTAATGCTTAAAATAACTTACGATACTAAGGTATACATGCTATTTTATCTCTTGAGATTTCTGGATGATTTTGTAGGTATGAGTAAATACCGGATATTTGCAGTCTTGTGCATATTAGCTTTTAGAGGCTACAATGCCTGTGTTGCCACTGTCATATGTAATTAATGCTATGTAGGTGTTACAAGTTGCATTGAATACTAGGAATATGCTTATGTGTTGGCAAGATGGAGAGTTTAAGGGTTTTGGTTAGATATATCACTCTTCTTACCGGTGTTTTGTCTCACTTCAGTTTGTTAATAATTCTGTTCCACTGAGGAAACTTCTTTAGGCATAGTGAAGAGTCTGGACTGTATTTATCCCTATAGCAGTCCACAATACATTTAGTAAGTTTTGACAGGAGAGTTCCAGTATGTTCGTACTACCCTGTTGCTTTGTTAATGTACAAAAGTTTTGACGTGAAAAACTGCTAGAAAGAACTATTTATTTCTGAGTTGGTATTGTGTGATAGCAGTGGGAGTGTTGCCTAAGTTGGTATTTAAATTTCTTACCTGGAATAAAAATATTGAAGAAATAATAGATTAGTTTTGCCCATGCAATGATCTGACAAGAGAGCAAGCTTATGCTATGATCATGGTGGTGCTTCTAAAGAAAGGAACAGGGACTTGTCAGATTCTTGACCAAGAAAGCTGATGGGTTTATTTGGGCATTTAGGAGGCCTTCAGAAGATAATCAGAGTAATGAACAAAATGAAACAGTTAATGTTTTTGATGTATGAAAATTAACAGTGTTCTTGGGGTAAAGCAAAAGGAAGTAGAATAACTGTGTTTAATAGTTTACAGGCATAATGACCTAAGTAGTTCAAGGGTTGTGTTTGAACAAGACCTCTTGTATTTCTGAACATTAATAATGCTTTTCTGGATCTGTTTTAGTGAGGGAAGAATGTGAGCACAAAGCAGTTACATGAAAATGTACTGTAAAATAAACTTCCAGCCACTTCAGAAGCCTTAAGTTGTGGTAAATAGATAAATGTGCCAGAGTGCATCATTTTAATGGGAATGTGTAAGATCAAATTTTATAGGTGAAGTGAAAATAAAAGTTAGTTTCTTCATAAAAATATTTAATGAGCATGAGATCTGTTCTATTAGGGTGGACAGGTTCTGTTGAATAAACTGGAGTTTTATATTATTTTTCTACTCATAATACAGAATAGGAAATACACTTTTATAGCTGTGGGGACGTTAAAAAGGGAGATAATGCAGAGTCATCTTCTGTCACATAATGGTTGAACATTTGATTCATGCCCTCCTTACACAGGGGGGAAATATGTGGCTACACCAGTAAACCATGGACCTATTTTGCAGTTGCATTGAAACATTTTTCTTGCTTTCTGTTCAGAGTGATACTAGGTGAAAATGCTTGATCTGTGTCTCCTAGCATATGGACGCAGTGATCCTTTTGATTCAGTATTGTGAATTAAGTTGGATGGTTAGGATATTATTTTTAATTTTTAGAATTTATTATTAATTCTTTTTAAACACTTAGTTTTCCCATGACATTTTGTGAATACACAGTATCTCTGATGTGTGGTTCTCATTTGTAGTACAGGAGCGTTGTGTGTCTGCAAATGAGTATATATTTTTTACAATTTTCTGAAATTTTAATGCTTATCAGGTTATGACTCAATGCAGTTTGAGGAAAGATGTAGAGGGGTTTTTTTGGAAGCAGTTTTTTTGCCAAGCTAAAAAAAAATACATTTTCATAGAATTATAGTATCATAGAATAGTTAGGGTTGGAAAGGACCTTAAGGTCCTTAAGGTCATCTAGTTCCAACCCCCCTGCCATGGACAGGGGAGCCTCAGAGTAGACCATGTTACTCAGGACTCTGTCCAACGTGGCCTTCAACACTGCCAGGGATGGAGCTGGAAGGGCAATACTTTATAAGCTGAAACATTGTTTTTACAATTTTATTTGCGTTTTGCAACAAATTATGGTGTGCTGATAGGCTTGTTCAATGTTAGTACATTCAAACTGTACTTTGTATTAATGGGAATCAGAGATAATTTATATTGAGATTTGAGATTTGTTTTCTAACCCAGACATTTAAACCAGATGGAAAATAGTAGTTGTCTGTAGTTATCTATTATTTCATACTTAATATGTTCCAAATGTGGTTTTTGGTTTAGTATTAATTAATTCAGGGGATAAAATAGATCAGAATTGGAACTAGTCTGTTTTGATGGCTGTGTCATTAGTAGCAAGAAGAGAATAAGACTAAGCAGTGATAACTCTGTGCTGTAGTTGATGTTACCAGAATGTACAACATTAGGCCAGCTGGTAAATACAACATAAAATACTTCTTTCAGAATAGCCCTTTCAACTCTTTACATTAGTCCTTATGCTCTTGTCTATCTTTTCCTCTCATATTGTTGACATACAGTAATGCTATCTCCTAAGTTTGGTTCTGCATTTTGGCAGAGCGTCTGTCTGCCACTCAGCTAACCTGATAAATCGTAGCAAATCGAATAGTGTAATCTATTAATATATTATTAAAATGAGGTTTTAATATCTTGTTTATTAAATAAGGTTAGAAACTAGTGAGTGCCCTGGCATACTTAGTGGAATCTTTAAGATTAAATCTGTGAGTAAATAATTTTGAGAATAGCAGCTTTCTCTAGAAGTGAATTTAAAAATGAAAGTGAATTTGCATTTTAGCTCAAAAGTGGTTAAAGTGGTTAAATTAAAACAATTTGCTTGTAAATTCTTACTCTGTGGACTAGGAAGGTATGTGTAATCTTAAATGTAAGTTTAGTAGCGTAAAATTTACTGGCATTTAGCTTCTAGTGTAATATTGTGATTGTGTTTGACCCTCTGTTAAAAAAGTAATTTTAAAACTGTTAGTCAATAGAGAGGCAATGTCATCTTTCTCTCTGTGGTGAAGAGGGATCATCTAATCGTAACTCTTTGCAATGACTAGCCTTTATTTCCATCTTCACCCTTTGACAAAATACAATAAATTCAACAACTTTTACTTTGCATAATGATTAACTGTTGGTGGTTGTATTTTAGCATTGCAGTGGCAATACAAATTTTAAGCTAAGCTGGAAGAACCTATGTAAATATTTACATATAGCCAGGCAGTTACTCTCAGAACTGTTTCATCACTGTGATCCACTATTTAGTTTTTATTTAACGATATTTAGTCTTTCCTGCTGATAGAAGAGTGGTAGTCTGGATGCTTTTTGTTTATGAAAGATACAGATCTTTCTGTATATGAGCAATCTCACTGATTTATAGGTTTTTTTTCTGGTATGTGTTACATCCTTGTATTGGTCTGTAGGTGTCCCTGTATGTAATTTGGCTCACCTGTAAGCTGGTGGACTGAGTTAGTCCAAGATAAATGCCTTTGCTTCATGTGATACGCATGTATCTTGAGAAATTAATACATTTCAGGAGTTTTGGTGAAAGAGTAAAACAAAAGTTATGTCTGAGATTAGCCTAGTTGCATATCATGGTCACTTACTGCATGCAAGGATTTCAGGGAAAACAGACCAGGGAAAATGCATATTGTTTGAGTATGTGATATAAAACACAGATTTGGAGACCCTAGCTACATCGTCCATGCAGGGCAGATTCCTGAGTGGGCCTTGGCATGTAGTATATACTAATGCACAGGTAAGGTAGTTTTAGGACTGAATTAGCACATGAGCTCTTTGTAAACATATCTCTTTTCAAACATAAAACTGAATTTTACTAAGTCCTCCCTAGCCATTCCTCTCTTCCTGTGCTGCCCAAAAATAAGTGAGGTTAAGCTGGTATCTGATCAAGGTTTATGGAGTAAGGAACTAGGAGAAAAGGGTTTCTTCTACCGTTAGTGGTGAATTGTGCAGTGCATACTTACATGGCAGACTGACTCCCTGCTTACATGAGAGCATGTTTCACTCTGTCAGAGTTATCCTACTAGGTGTCTTCCTTCTGAGGAATATTTTACACACTTTGCATACTTTTATTTATGTATATTACATGGAAAAAATGGCACATTAAATTTACTGAGACTGCAGTCCACCTGTTTAAATAAGAGAACATGATGTTCGTTCTGTGGCAGTCACTATTTTCATTCCTGTCTCTCTCTTGAGTTATTTCAGCTTGAGATTCTCATTTCAGTTATAATTTAAGTGGCTTGTATTGTTGTACCTTAGACTTTCTTTCTGCATTACTGTCTTTGCTTCAGAGCTGTTCCATTTTGCTCCTTTGATTATTGAATAGAATCTGAAATACTTAAAAGACTAACTCAGAATAGTCAAACTACGGTATTTCTGTAAACCAATGAAGAACTGGAATCCGTATATTATAGGCTACAATACATAAAAAGAAAATGATTAAACCGTGTCTCACTTATCATAGATCTTTTTAATAGGAGCAAAATCTGTGCCATTAGTTCCAGACCAGCGTATTTCCCATTCACACTGCTTTAGTGCATAACTTATAAATCTGTCCTCATCATCCTATATTACTTTTTCAAAGGAAGACTAACATCAAGCAAGACAGGATGAATGAAAGTCAATGAAGGTCAACTAGACAATCCAATTATTAAAGATTCTTGGAAGATCAGTACTGTGATCTATGAAAGAATTGGGTGTGATTTCTGTATTTGTTGACAAGAGTCACTTCTGTAGACCTGCAATATATTTTCTGTGGTAATGTGGTTTTAGATTATTCCAGTCAAACTTGTTCCTATAGCACATCTGAATGTCAATTGTTTATATTCTAAAATTCTGTATTCTGTTACTTTGCAGAAGACATATTTATAATACAGGCCTTAAGGAAAATGTGCTATACGGTTACATATTGCATTACAAAGAGCAGTGTTAAGATTGCATAATTGTGTAATACATGCCACTGCTATTTTTCCATGCTTTTTTTTCTTTAGTTACTTACCTTTTATTCTGCAGAACAGGCCATCTCTTGGGAGCATAGAACACTTTGTGTACAAAAGTGTACAATCACTTTTGCACAGTAAAAGAGGTTACTATTTATTGTAACTACTTATAGTAGAAGTCTTGAGCTGACCAGCATGTTTTAGTTTAAATGTGAAAGTTCAAGTATGTGTATAAGCCATCTGTGCTAGACACTTCAGATGATAAAACAGAAGAAAGTTTACTTAAGCAGAAGAATAGTTGTTTTCAGTCTTAGGGACTGACTTGAGCTTTAAATTTCACTTTGTTCCTTTTATTTCAGATATGTCTGAAACTTACCTGCTGGTTTGTTTGTTTTTTTTTTTTTTTGTCCCCTATATGGATATGTCTAATGAAAAATAATGCTTCTACATACAAACCTTGTTTTCTTATGGGATTTTTTTTGAGTCATACATAAATCAGGACAGATTATAGTATTTGGTGACAAATTATATCTGAAGACTAATATGTAAATGCACTAGACTATGCTACACATGTTTATAAATGCATTCAAAACTAGTACATGCTCTTACTGTTCTCCATGCCTACAAAAAACAGAACAAAAATACTCAATATAGATGTTATTTTGTACCCTGCCATCAGATACTTAGCTTACAGGATTTTTTATCAGGTATTTCTATGCAACTTATATTTCTTCTGTGGGAAGCCATTCCTGTGAAATTCTGTGTGTGTGTATATCTATATACTTATATAGAGAAATAATATGTTTTCCTTCCCAACTCATACAATTGCAGGAGAGTGTGGTCCTGTGTTGAGTAGCTAACCAAACAGAATATCAAGTGGCCTTCATTACAGGCCATGTAGGAATCATGTTGCTAAAATATCAATTGCTATGAATGACATAGTAGCTGAAAAAGAAGTAATATATTTCCTAGGTACTGGACAATTGGTGTAGTAAAGAATGTGAAATGACACATAGGAGTTACAAAAGAAGTAATATATTCCCAGGTACTGGACAACTGGTGTAGTAAAGAATGTGAAGTGATAGTACTGATTGAGAAAATTTTTACATTGTTTCCCAATAAAAGTTGAAGTTAGCCTCTGCAGCTGCTGGAGTTTTATTGGCTGACAGAGAAGGACAGGATCTTTTACTGAACTGAGCTTAAAGACAGCAACAATTTCAATGCTCTGCTATTTTGTTTATAAATGAAGATTTAAGAACAGAAATTTCTTAATTTCTTAAGTCTTAAGACTTAAGCTACCACATAATTCAAATTCTGTCTGGTCAGTGATCGGTATAGTGTGAGATTGCAGGATCATAGTATCATATTTTTAGTATTTTAAATGTTTTTATGTAGTTTATGAGGGTGGTGGATAGAGTGATCTCTTGGGTTACTTACAGGATGACAATAATATTTGAATTTGGAGCCATCATTCTTTCACTTCTTCATATTATTTTCCTCCTCTAAGAAGGTGATCTCCTTTTGCCAGAAATTACATTTTCCTTCTTCTTCATGCACATGTATAGATGGGTGTGCATACCTAGTGTTTTCTCTCAAACTCTTGAAATAAATAACAACAGTGATAGTAATAATAAAACTATTAATGAGCAGCTTGCCAGTGTTACAGAGAAATTTCTTAGACTGTGTTAAGTACGTGCTTGTATCAGCTCTTCGACTATTTGTGTATCTTTTCCACAGGTGACAGATCAGTCAGTGAAAGCTTTTGCTGAGCATTGTCCAGAGCTACAGTATGTTGGTTTCATGGGCTGCTCTGTAACATCGAAAGGAGTCATTCACCTCACCAACGTAAGTATCATTTTCCTTTTTGCTGGTCATTGGTGTGTTTGACTATTGCCAAACCATAGGTATCAACTAGGCTAAGTTTATACTATGATGGATAACACTGTTATAGGCAGAAACATTACAAAATAAATGAACTTTGCACAGTTAACCTGAGTAAAAAGCCTGTCACAAAAACATATTTAAGTGATGAAACTTTTTCGCAGAAATAACAACACTGTTCAGGTTAAAAGTCTTTAAAATGACTCCAGATTGCATTGCAAACAAAACAAATATCTACAATTGGAAGCAGAAAATTCATAGTGCAAAAGATTTAGGCACTTTGTATATATCCAGCTTTGTATTTTAACATAGTGTTACTGATACATTTTATTTTCTTTCCTTTTTCTTTTCTGTAAGAGGACTGATGTGTGAGAGAACTAACTTGAGTAAACGTGCAGGAAATACTGGAAGCATTCAATAAAATTAATGACTTGGGTGAGGTAGACAAACAGCATATTAATTAAAATTCATAACTGAAAGTAAATCCAGGGATCATGCAAACATCACAGAGAAGAGAGGAAAATGCATCAGGAATAGATAAATTAATATTTGTAGCTAAGATTGATTTTTTTAAAAGTTCAAATAGGAAAAGGAAACTTACTACAACTGGTAAAGATGACTGTAGAAATTGGTATTGGTAGAATATGAAAAGTTCTGGTAAACAGAAAAATAAACATAAAAATACAGGTCCTGAGGGAACTGATGGATGAAGTTGCCAGGTGATAATCCATCATATTTGAGAAGTTGTGGCAGTCTGGTGAACTTCCTTCTGTCTGAGGAAGGAGAAATCTAACCCTATTTTTAAAAAGGAAAACAAGGAAGGCCCAGGGAAGTACAGGCTAGTCAGTCTCACCTCTCTGTCCCTGGCAAGATCAGGGAGCAGGTCCTCCTGGATACTATGCTAGGGTGCATGGACAATAAGGGAGTGATTGGTGACAGCCAGCATGGGTTCGCTAAGAGCGAGTCATGCCTGAAAAATTTGATGGCCTTCTATGATGGGGTTATAGTATTGGTGCATTAGGGAAGAGCAACTGGTGTAATTGATCAGAACTTAATGCAAAATATTTGGCACTGTTCCATACAACATGCTTGTCTCTAAATGGGAGAGGCATGGATCTGACATACGGGCCACTTGATGGATAAGGCATCAGCTGGATGGTCACACTTAAAAGAGTTGTGATCAACAGCTTGAGTCCAAGTGGAAATCAGTGTCAAATGGTGTTTCTTAAGGGTCAGTATTGGAGCTGATGCTGTTCATCATATTTGTTGGTGACATGGATAGGGGGATTGATGCACCCTCAGCAAATTTGCTGGTAACACCAAGCTGTGTGGTGTGTTTGATATGCTGGAGGGAAGGGATGCCATCCACAAGGACCTTGACATGCTTGAGAGGTGAGCCAGTGCCAAACTCCTGAAGTTCAACAAGGCCAAGTTGCAAGGTCCTGCATCTGGGTCAGGGCAATCCCAGCACAAATACAGGCTTGGTGGACAATGAATTCAGAGCAACCATGAGGAGGACTTGGGTGTCTTGGTTGATGAGAAGCTAAACATGAGTGTGCATATGCAGCCTAGAAAGGCAATTGTACCCTGGGCTGCATCAAAAGATGAACAACCAGCAGATTGAGGGAGGTGATCCTGCCCCTCTGCTCTGCCCTTGTGGGATCCAGCTGGACAGTGTGTGCAGTTCTGGGGCCTTCAACACAAGAAAGGAGGTGGACCTGTTGGAGTGAGTCCAGAGGAGACCATGAAGATGATCAGAGAGCTGGAGCACCTCTCCTGTGAAGGAAGACAGGTTGAGGTAAGGCTTGTTCAGCCTGGAGAAGAGAAGGCTCTGGGGAGACCTTATAGAGCAGCTTCCAGTGTCTACAAGGGGCCTACAAGAAATCTGGAAAGGGACTTTTTACAAGTCCTTGTAGTGACAGGACAAGGGGGATGGCTTTAAACTGACAGAGGGGAGAGTTAGATTAGACATGATGAAGAAATTCTTTAGTATAAGGGTGGTGAGGCCCTGGCACAGGTTGCCCAGAGAAGCTGTTGCTGCCCCATCCCTGTCAGTGTTCACAGCTCGGTTGGACTGGGCTTGGAGCAACCTGGTCTAGTGGAAGGTTGTCTGTGGCAGGGGCCTGTAAGTAAATAATCTGTAAGGTCCCTTCCAACCAGAATCATTCTGTGGTACAATGAAGAATTTTTTATGATGAGGGTGGTTGGAACAGGTCACCAGGAGGTTGGTAGATGTCCCATCCCTTCAAACATTCAAGCTCAGGCTGGACGGGACTCTCAACAACCTGATGTTGAAAATCTCCATGCTTATTGTAGGGGGCTTGCACTATGTGACCTTTAAAAGTCCCTTCCAACCCAAACCATTCCATGATTCTATGATAGAATGTCTTCTGTTAAAGTTTGCTACAGACTCTTTTACATATGAGCGACTTTCTGTGCACTACAAGATGGTATATTTTTATTTATTTGTTGTCACTTTAGGCTGAGGTATATATAGAAACAAGTGGGATGATACGATTTATTGAGGGGAAAAAGAGTAGGAGATTTTTCCCGGTCAGACAGTGACTGGGAAGTTGTATTGGAATTTAGGCTTCTTTACTCTGAAGCTGTTGACGAATGATACCTGGTTAATCTTGCCAGAGTGACTTCGGTAAGTATTGTTTCCTCCACCTTTCTTCTCTGCCAGGTGTTACTTACTTGAAGTACAGCAGGCACTGGTAACAAAAGCTCTGAATTGCACTGAAGCAGCTGACATAGACACACGTTCCATTTCTACAGTTCTTAGGAGGAAATAAGATCCAGCAGGAAGTTAAATATCTAGGGAGTAGTTAACACAATCTTAAACTGCTGCATCTGCCTTTTCCAGAATTCGTCCTTTTTTTTTTTTTTTTTTAGTTCTAACCACTGTATATTTGTATGGCCAGTTTTGTATTGAGTTCTCAACTAGTACTTCATAAGTGCTTAGTAATAATTCCAGTCCCATGTTCTTAGAGAACATGGAATCTGTTCTTTGCTATACATGGCCTGTGAGAGGGTCTTACAAGCAGAGCTACCTCCTTCCTGTCTGCTTCCTGGGCGCAAACTGGAGGCAACAGCACACGAGAAGTTGTGAAGTTGCTTTGAGGCTGATGGATGTATAAAAGTTAAGTATTATTACTATCTTTTTCCCCTAGTAATGTAAGCTCTCTTTAAAGCACTGGCACTTGAAAATTCTGATTTGCGGCACTGCTGAAACACAGAGATTTTTAATAGCTAAATGTGGGTTATGTAGCGAAAATGTTGTGAATTATAGAAAAAGGAGAAACGTTCAGGACATACTTTCATTATTTTTCTACTGGTAATAGTGACATTCAAAAAAATTTGCTTCTTGAGCAAAACCATGTTATCACACTAGTACCTTTTTACCTTAAAGTTGTTGTAAACTACGAAAAATGCACCTGATGCAAATAATCATTACTGGGTAAGATGAGAGGCACTGCTGATATATACACTGGGAGAGAGAAAGGCAAAGATGGAGTGTGTGTGTGCAATTCACAGTTAAACTCCCAGTTGAAACCAATGGTTTGTTCTCCTGACCTAGAATGTTTTATTTTGCTTTGCAGCTGTAATGTGTCAAACAGTGTTGCAAAAGATCTGAATGGTCTGTTCTGTGACGTTAGAAAAATTACACCAACATTTATCAACTTTGTTTCCGTGGAAGAGGGAAGAACAGGTCGTGGATATAGTGTTGTAGTTTTTACCTTCTGTTTTCATTACATCCGCAGTTACTGTTTCGTTTCATCTTTTTTTCTGACTTGCTTTATTATTTACTTGCCTTTAATTTTTTTAGTTTTCTCCCTTCGTTCCCTTTTTACATCCTTGTCTCTCAAGAACTTAGCTGTTCATTTTTTCTTTTCACTTTCTTCTTTTCCTGTAAGTGTGAAAATAGATGTAAATGTGCAAACTAATTACGTTGAAGACAGAATAACCAGATGAGTAATTTTTCTTCATTAACTAAGTGTGAGAAAGAAACTTTATATGATAACCAATGAAGTAGTCATTTTTTCATTTTATACCTTTGGCCACAAAACCGGTGGTATTCTCTTCCCCTCTTGTGGTAGTTGTCTCTCAACAGTTTAATTGTTGCACTTGTAACAGAATTTTATCAGCTGGTATTAGCAAATTTCAACTTACAGACAAGTTTTATTTCCAAACCACTTCTTTAACTTCTTCCTCTGGGTTGTCAGATAAAAGCAAGACTAATTGCTTTGTAGCAGTATATGTAAGCAGTAGCTTCTACACCGTGTCTTATGGTGTAGGACTGTCTGGTAAAGTTTATGACAGGCATCTTTATCTAAATATCTGTGAATCCTTGGCCATCATCTTGATAGAAGAAGTTCTAATTTATTCTTCTAATCAGTTGTGCATGAAGACAATTTATCTAAGAATTATTCTTTTTGGAACAATGTGATCTTTACTCTTTGTTTATCTCATAATTGTTACCGTACAGACATGTCCAACCTAACTCAGTCATGCCTGTGTCTCGGTAGCTAGTATGAAGTTGATAAAAATTCTGATGTAGAGAGCAAGTATTTACGACTCGTTCAGTGCAGGCATTATCAGCTTGACAGATATATTATGATAATCTACATATGACAAGGTTGATTTCATAAGAGCCTTTCCTAAAGGTACTGTATGGTCCTTTTCTTTAGTAACTGCTTTGTTTTGACACATAGTGCTCTGCTTTATGCTTTTTTTTAGTGGTAATATTTTAGCATACCTTCTGATCTTAAAGTTATCATGCTTCCTAACTAGGAAAATGATTGCTCTCCTTTGACAAGATCTAGAAAAAACAGTTTTTTAATCAATTTATGTAATGAACTATATTTCATAAGCTGGCATGTGATTTATTTGAGTCTGTCTGAATTTAATAAGATGTCCTTTTAAGTGATAGTCTTCCAATCAACGGAAAAAGCCGTTAAGGATTTCTGAACATAGGGATTCTGGAAGAGTCTTCATGAGGATTGGGTTGGCACTTTAAATGATGTGGTGCTGTAGATTGTGTACTAGAAACTTTTCAACATCTTGTCAAACTAAAGCTGATCATTTTGCTGAATGAAGTTAATGGTGTCCCTCCTAAGAGGTACTATTTCATCCTTTTTAAGGATTTGATAGTCTACCTCTGCAGTTTCTAACTGTAACTGCAGTTTCTTTCAAGTTGCAATGAAGTAAAAACAGCAGTACAGAGAAGACTGAATGCATAGCTGTAAGGGTTTCAGTGTTCTGTGAGTGTGCGAAACTTTCAAAAAATTTCTGAATTTGCTTGAATAAATAACACAAAGAGAGAATCAGTGATACTGTAATCCAGCAGCAACTTCTGGAGTTTCTAAACTGGAAATAAATCTTGTGAAGCGGGTACTGTATGTGCTCATTATATGTGTATGCAAGTAGCTCTTCCACAATGGAGCTCAGTGGTAGAAAGGAGGACAGTATGTTTATTTTTATGGCATAACTTGTAAAAAGTATTCATGCAATATGTAAAAAAAAATTTATTAGCAGTCATGGAAGAAGTAGCAGCTTTAATACAAAAGTAATTCACTTTGCTGTTGTATTTTGCTATGGTACAATACAAAGCAAAGGAATCTATTAAATACATTTTTTCTTTAATTATGTTTTCAGCGCTCTTCTCAGGCATCATTTCTTACAAATACCTGCACTCTTCAAAATGGACTCTTCCAGTTTGTTTTTTATAAGTGATGCAAATTAAATCTGTGATTATAAGACAGGTTTTTAACATTTATTTCCTGTTCAAGCAATGGGAGCTCGATGTTTTGCAGTATTGTAAAAAAATCGGAATTTGTGAATGTGCAGAATATTAGATCAGGCTATGGGAAAGTAGTGTCTTCTGAAACCATTCAATCATTTTCCAGTTCTTTAAACCATGTATGATTATTGTTTCAGGAACACAGTATATCTCAGTAATATAGTTCCGTTCCTTCATCTCTTAAGTAAAAATTAATGGATGTGACTTTTTAAAAAGTAGTTTATAAATTATATTGACATAATAATAATAATAGAAAGAATGTGATTTATAATTTTTTCAGGTTGCTGTTTTTTATTTCCTGTGATCACACACGTGCTTTGGGGGCCTTACATCAGAGAGCTGTTTATTCCCTGAAGGCACATATACACATAGAATGTCAAGAAAATGAAGCTTAATTAGCAAAAGATGTGAATTTAAAGCTCATTAAGTTCTTATAAGCACATTATTTCAGAAATAATTTGGACATAGTTCTGAAGAGGATTGATCTTCTGTGAATTGTTTAAAGGTGGAATTGGAAGTGTTAGGTTTGGACTCAGTCTGAAAGGTCTGTTCCAACATAAATGAGTCCATGATTCTGTTCTGTGATTGTTAAGGAAGCATATCTCTACAGGAATTGTGGAAGCATGTGGGGAACAGAAGAAAAGAAGAAAAAAAATTAGTGGTAGACCCTTACAATGATAGCTAAATATTCATAGGAATTAATACATCAACACTGAAAAATTACCTGTCATCGCAATGATAATAGTATTTTTTTATCATCTAAAGTATATGAAATTTATCCTAAACATGAACAGTCTCAAATCAGGCGTATTTTCCCCTTCTGCCATTTGTGGTAGTTTTCAAATGCTCTAGCTTCTTAATTATCCTTGCACGTACTTTAATATTACAAGTTCCAGTAATCATAACAGAAGTCTTATGAATTCCATAACATTCAGGCACACAAATAGTATGATAATCTCTGAATCTTTAAATATATCAACCTCCATAAAATTTCATTTAAACCAACCAACAAAAGTATCTGAAGCTCTGTTTTTCAAAATTTCTTTGTCCAAAACCATTCTGTGATGTAAGCGGTTCTTTTGCATCTGTCATTCACACTGATAAAAATCCCTTTCAGTACATCTTAATAGGTGATCTCCTCACAAAACCTTTGCATCCTGCACTGTCAATTTTCTGTCTGTTAAGTGGGACTGAGGGGAAGGGACCAGTACTGTGTTCCGTTCTAATCCCTATCATCTAACTACACTCACTCTAAAATGTGAATGCTTTTATTACACAGTCTCATACAGTTTTAACACTGAATCAATATTTAGTCCTTTCAACAAGTTGTGTATATGAGTAGCATACAATTTGCTTAACTGTTCTTCCTTTCTCTTTTTTTTAATTTCATATTTTTAAGCCCCTTGCCTATTATTTGCATCATCTGTTTTACTGTTGCATTAAGTATTCCTTTTTCAGTTAAAACATTTTGCCTGCTGGACCTGAGTTCCAAGTTTAAATTCTTCTCAAGCTGAGCATTCTTTGTTGAGCTATAAAATTAAGAATTAAAGAAAAGTGTCAATATCCGTAGAAGAATGGCCCTCAAATTGCTCAATAAAATGGTATTGCTGCATGAAGAAAATTGATTTTAATTAACAAAAAAACCCCAACAATCCAAACACAAGAGATTGTTCATCCTTGTGCCCTCAGATTAAGTATTTATGTCACAGAATATCCTTTTCCCTTGGAAAAATGCTGATTAAAGATAGGTTTCTTTATCTCCAGATTTCTTGTCTAATTGGAGGTAGAATATAGAACTCAGTATTTTTTTCTTGCCACTTTTTTATAATAGTAGTGATTAATAAAGGAATAAGCACTGTAGCATTATCCCCTTACAATTACTTTTTCGGGTAAAATTTAAAATAGGACATTAATGTCAATTTAATTGAAAAATGGTTGCACACACATTTGTAGCAGTTCTTTGAGCTGTAGTAAGATGCTGATACCACTGATTTAAATAGGTAGAGGGGTATTCTTTTCCCCTATCATGTTCAGATTGATACAATGTTGTTTCAGAAGGTCCAGTACTTAGGGAAATGTGTATCCAGTTCTGCAGATCTTGACAGTCAGTCAGTTATGTGAAGTGGCAATAGTGAGGTTGTATAGATCAAATTATACTTCAGGACTTTGTATCAGTTTAAGCCATCTCTTCAAACTTCTAAGACAGTAAGATTTTCTGGATCGTGTACATTGTGCCTAATAAAAAGAAGAATTTACCTACCAAGTAGGTCAGGTGTCAGGTAGGGTGTTTAAAAGGAATAAATGTGACGGTAAAAAAGGCAACTGATGGTTGAGTTACTGTATACTGAATATAACTGTAGACTATTATTAGAATGAGGGAAAGAAACAAGGAGGGAATGATAATTCTCTGGTAAGGGTAAAGAATAAAATCTACCTTGGAAACTATTAGTTCGGTCAAGTGGAGTACTAGGAATTCAGTTTCAATTTTAAGTCTATTCATACAATGCAAAAGTGTTGTGATTTGGTTTTTAGTTTTTTTGTTTGTTGTTGTTGTTGTTTTGGTTTTTTTTTTTTTTGGTGATGTTTTTTCATTAGGTTTGTTGGGGTGGTTTTTTGGTGGTTTTGGGGGCTTTTTTTGGTTTTTGTTTTTTTTTTTTCCCTGGGAAATCACAAATTCTTTCTTCTGTATCTGTTATTGTCTCAGTGAGGTAGATACTGTACTGTTATCTCTTACCTAATTCGAAGCCACGTTAGTTAAACTGTTATTAAAAAAAGCAATGACCTAATGTAAGTCCAGCTTTTTTAACCTGGAAGTAATAATACTGAAAGAAGAATCTCACTTGCTCATAAGAAGAGTGTGGTCCTTAAAGAAAGCGTATTTTAGTTAAAAGTTCTGTGTGCTTTTTATAGTTTTTTTGTGGGGTTTTGTTTGTTTGTTTTTAAATGGGAAGAGTTTTTACTTGTCTTTGAGGTCTCCTGATAAATATTTGTTTACTGTCATAGAACATATGCATTATTGCATTGTCCAGTAGGTATATTCCCAATGTCATAGGCACTGGCCATGTTATTGCCAACATGGTATAAAGGATGAAGTATCTAATGTGAATAGCTGTATGAAGATGAAGAAAATTCAAGTTGCTCTAAGTTTCCACTTCTCTTTGTAATTTATGCAGAAAAAATGAGGGGTAGGCTGTGAGCTTTTTTTGGGTGCTTAGCAGGTAAGTCCTTTAAACTTCCTGGTGGAACAGTATCTGTAAAATGCAGAGAGACAGAGCTTGTAAAAATCTGTTCATTTTACCAATGCAGTATCAATCATTATGAGCTTTTCTTCCTAATAGGCAAATAAGATAATCAGAAGTTCAATGGGATTACACAAACACCTCCACAGTACACCTGTGGTAATATCCTAATAATAGGAACGTTATTGTCCTGTAGACATACCCTGCAGTTGTTTCTCGGTGGTCAGATTCCTTAATTTTATGCTTGTTCTGCAGGATTTTTGGGAGCAGTAATGGTTTATCTTCAGCTTCAGTTTCAAGAATGTTAAACCTTCTGGAACAAAATACCACACCACCAATTTCTGTAGAAGTAATTTCTGTTAAATACAGACTTATTAATTAGCTACTGAAGTGGACCGATTATATGATCTCAGTTGTATGCCTTTACTTAATCAAATCCTTTGTGACTTAAATCACTGAATAGGATTATTTTTTTCTCTCTTACATGGAAAGTAAATTTAATTAAGGTGTCAGTATTACCTAATGCAATTATTTTTTAGAGTATAACAAAGATTATTTCAGACAGCTTAAAACGCAAACAGCACTTGGAAGTTACTATAACTAAACTGTTCCGTTATTTAAGGATACTGCAAAAATCTGTAAAAATTTTCTCCTTTGAGTCCATAGCTCATAAAAATAGTAAGACGTTTTTGTTTGCTTTTTAAGGACATTTTAGTGATTAATAGTAGTAATAAATCAGATTAATCAGTGCATAAATCTTAATCATATTATTCTGTGACTACAGCTTTTGTTGTTCAGAATATCCAAGTTAGTATTGATGGCTGAGCAGGTAAGACTACAGTATCAATATTGTATTTTCCAAGGAGTTTGTAATATTCACTTAGTTTGAAAGCCTCAGACTCTGGAGTCTTTAATCACATGCATTTGAATCTAAGCACAGATGTGTTCCTTTGATGCCATGTTTTTCTTACAATTAAATAAGTTGATATGTTACCTTGGTATTTATATTCCATATGGCTAAAAGGAGGAAGGCCTAGGTCCCTTTTGTAGGTGGTTTAGTCCATGAGTGGGAATGTCTTGATTTCATAGAATAATTGAGTGCCTGAATTCCAAATTTGCTAAAGTTGGGTTCTATTAGTGTTTATTTTCTTCTTGTGGAAAATATAGTAATCTTATCTTTCTTGACTATTTTGCACATATTGTATGTGATTCCAAAAAGTTTACAGGTTTTATAACAGTCATGCAGTGAACAATTTCAGATTATTTCTTTCTATCATTTTTGTCTCAATAGCTAAGAAATCTTTCCAGCTTGGATCTGCGTCATATCACAGAACTGGACAATGAAACCGTGATGGAAATAGTAAAGAGATGCAAAAACCTTAATTCTCTCAATCTGTGTCTGAACTGGATCATTAATGACAGGTAACTTGGTTATAGGATCTAAAGCGTTGAAAATCCTTATGGCTCAGAGGGTGGAGGAAATAACTGAAAAGAAGCGTTTTCTTTTCTGCATGCTTATTCTTGCTTGTTTTGGGTAAATCATCTAAACACATATTTTATCGAGTGAATATTTCTGTTAGTGGAGAAAAGTTTAATTATAAGTGAATGGCAGCACTAATCTGTTTCCTGTAAATTCCATGAGAATGTTCTCTTTACTGTGTCTGATTGAAATGTAAAATTGCAGTTATGACTCCTTTAGTAGTCAGCCAGGATTTTAAAAAAATTATATGAATACAAACAGTAAATAATATTTTTGGTTACATAAGGAAAAAATGAACTGCTTTTGGGTTAAGTAGTGGAATTAATATCTTTTTTTGGAAAGAACAAATCCTTCATGTTTTTGGCAAAGAGACTGTCTAGAATGAGGTTGAAAGAGTAAGTAGGTGTTACCTTAGCTTTTCCTAAATGCCTCCTATTCTTTATTCCCTCTTTTTTATCAAGTAGAGATTAAGTAAATGCACACAGAGGCTTTATAGTTACATAGATGAAAAATGAAAAATATTGAGAATTGAAGAAGCAGAAGTTTCCTTTTAAAATGAGAAAATTGAGCAAAGCCACTACCTCAGGGTATTAACTTGTTCCTTAAACAAAAAGAAATAGACTGTTTTAGCAGTTTTACTTCTTCCTTATGGTTACAAATTTCTTTCTAACACACTCTCTTTCAAAGTTTTCTGAAGTCTTTAAGGGTGTTCTAAAGTGCAAATGAGCTTAAACTTTGGTGAAAGTGTAATACTCTAAAAATACTAAAATTGAAATTTGTTAAATAGGGAGTACCATTGAACTTTGACTATAGCTCTGTTTAGCCTTAAGACTGTTTTTTGATTTTGTAGGTTTAGGTCAGACCCTTATCTGAATTTCACTGTGGTTATAAAAGCATTTAGTTGCCTCATATCTCTCTGTCTTTAGAGACATATACATATTTTCATATTTAGAATCAGGCTACTGTAATGGAAAACTTTAAGAAGTCAGAAGAAATAGTAAGAAGAATAATAATATGCATTTAAAAGACAATCACTTTTCAGGTTTTAATTAAAGTGCTTAGAAATGTTATACCTTTCTGCCTGAACATTCTGAGTAGGATAGTCTGTTAAATGTCATCCAAACTGATGTCAAACAGTTCTTGAAATTACTAGAATTACTAGAATAAAAAGTATACATTTTCATTATATTCATAAAGCTGTAAAACTTCATGTTGAATATAGTTAGAATTATGAAGCTTAACAAGAAAATGAA
Source organism: Neopsephotus bourkii (assembly GCF_033783945.1). Classification (NCBI taxonomy): domain Eukaryota; kingdom Metazoa; phylum Chordata; class Aves; order Psittaciformes; family Psittacidae; genus Neopsephotus; species Neopsephotus bourkii. Next base: position 20,023 of record NW_026901478.1, read on the forward strand.
ACCTTTTCAAGCAATTACAGATGACCTGATGTTAGATCTGACTTTTAGGTTGTTGACTTTTGTCTCCGTAGTTCTTCGATTTTGTGTTTATTTCTGGTCATATCTGTCAGTACTTTCCCAACATGTAAAACTTGACTACAAATTTAAGTTTAATTATTCAAATTAGCTCTAGATAAAAGCAAACAAAGAGAGATTTTAGAAAATAACTGATGCATTTGTCAAATCTTATTCAGGGGCAGGTATTTGGTAATTCAAGTATTCTTCCTCTTTTAAAAGTGAGATGAAGCTGTAAAAACTAGTCTTAACTGAATAAAGTTGTTTCTTCTACTCCTCTTAAATGCTGAATTAGGAATTGCTGAAAAATATAAAAAACCATGATACATCCACTGGGCTTTAATCAGTGTGGACACTAGTTCAACAGAGTATTACTGTATGGTCTTTGAGGGTATTAGTGATCCTTTGGAAGCTTGCATGATTGTTCAGGTGCTTACCTTGGGTAAAAACCAAAGTTACTTTAAACTAAATATTAATTTATTGATGACTTAAGGCAACATGAGTTTTATTTGGGGGTATTTTTTATTTTTTATTTTGGAGATTTGCAGAACATCTGGAGGTTGTTCAGAGTAAGCTATGGTTGCGACTTCGAGGCAAATATGCGGTATCTGCATGGCACAGTAAAACAGCGAGTAATACTGGTTGGTGAACTTGTAGTAGTTATCATTAACTGCCATCAGAGTTTTGATCAGTGATGTGGGGAAGATAAGCATTATGTACACCTCCCTGAGCTTTCAGCAGAGATGGGAAGTCTGGTTTTGTTCTAATTATACTGCTTTTGAGAATACTGGCCTTCTGTACAGTGCTTTCATGAAATATCATGGTGGGTAATCCATAGTAAATGCTGTAATAAGACAGTCTCCCCATACTCTAGTGATAAAGACTTGTGAGAAGCCTAAGGTGGAGGAACTTTGACATACAGATTTCAACGAGGGTCAGGAAGTCAAAGTATGTAAGAAATTCAAAGGAAACGTGGTAGATGGTTGAAGGCCAGACCATAAGCCTGGATGCCAAAATGTTTGTGCAGCAGCACAGTCAGGAGAAAGGAACATTTTCTGCTTTGAAGAGGCTCATATACTTTGTTCTGCTGGGTCACTAATGCAGCAACATTTTCTCAGGATTGGGCATCATACTTGTAGTCATAGAGCATATAGGGAGTTCTGCGTTGTTAGTTAGCAGAATAAATTGTTAATGTGGCCTTCCATAAGTTAGAAAAGTATTTAAATGATGTGTGTTGACTGCCTATCATGAGTTCACATGAACCCATGTAATCAGCCTTGGGAGTGTCTGCTAAGGTCTGGATGTGTTTTGCATGGAGGACACAGTGCTGAAGATGATCTCAGTGGGTGATTAGCTGATTGTGTTTAGTCTCAGAGCTGCTGGTGTATATGAATGCCCCAACATTTCATCAGCAAACATAAGCATCAGAATAGTAGCTCAGCTCTTACAGTATGTTTTTTATAACATGCAGGATTAGTGAATGCTAAAATCATTTTCAAGAAAGATAATCAAATTAGTCTTCTCTTCCTGGCACTATAAGTCTCTGCATTTTAAGTGTGAAAATTATTTTAATAAAATTACTGCTAAAAATATGTATAGAGCTGTCACTATGCTCTATAATTTTGCAGGGGCAGATGTTTGTTTCATGTATGGTGACCACAAATGCTAATGCAGCATCTTTGTATTTATCATCTTTGATCTGACTGAGGTGGAAATGTGCTTCAGGATCAGTGGTTCTTATTCCTGTCATTTTGTATAATCTAGAATTCAGGATATAGTAGAGCCTTCCAGAAAAGTAACTGTACTTTTATATAGTATTTTTTATGAATCATTCTAGGTGAATACTAGCATTTCTTAATTCTAATTTAATTTCATCTTTTCAGTGTTATCTGAAAGATGATCTCCTTTGAGTTCTCTGCATATTTATCAGCTATTTAGTCAGCTACATTAGAAACCTGAACTGCATTAAAAAGTTATATAATGTAACACAAATTAATTTTACTTTTAAAATTACTTAATGCTTTTGAATATCATAGTTTTTAATTAAATTTATAAAAAAAATTGCTTCACCCTGCAGATCTGTTTTGTAAAATTATTTAATGCTGGCTTTTACATTTCAAAATAAAGCATAGAACTTGGACAGAGATAATCAGCATGCTTTGGTAAATGATCTCCTTAAAATTCTGGGTCTTTTTTCTTTTAAGTGATTGCAAAAAAATAATTATTTGTGATTAGTCCAGAGCAGTGGGTTAATGTTGGCTAGCTGCCTGATGCCCATCCAGCTGCTCTGTCAGTCCCCTCACCCCGCAGGACAGGAGGAGAAAATAAGGTGGAGAGCACCATAGGTTGATACAAAGGCAGGGAGGTCACTCGCCAGTTATTGTCATGGGCAAACCAGAGTTGGCTTAGGGAAGATTAATTTATTGCCAATTAAAAATATAGTAGAATATTTTTGCTCTTTGTATTCCCTTCCCCTGTTCGTGTTGGTGCGGTTTGGTTTAGAATGATTTTGCCATTTTTAATTTCCCTGAGGAGCTCAGCTGTGTCCAACCAGGGCAGCCCCAACCACCCTGCAGACCCCCCGCCAGCACATTGGCATCTACACTCAGTGCAGTGGTTTTCATTTCATAGGTAAGAGCAGGTTTCTGTGGGTCAGGTTTTATCCTTAAAATGTGAAGTTGCATGATTCTTACTGTGATTATCAAAACAGATGTTCATAATTCCTCTTATTGCACAATACTGTGTGAGAATGGCATCATAGATGCCCAGGAATGTGAGGTGTATTTCTTGCAGAATCTAGCTGTGGCCACACATTTTTGCCGTTCTGTGTAACTTTGTTTTAAATGTTATGTTACTTCACAGTCCAGTCTGCAAGCGATTTGAAAAAAAAAAAAAAGGGGTATGGTTCCATACATCCCCCAAATCATTATCCTTGGCAGAGTTAGCCCTTTCAGCTCCCATTTATAAGCCCTGAACCCACTTTATAAAGTCTTATGAGAACCGTTTCTTTGGCATTGTTATAGAATAAATTATTTTTTGCTAACAGTTGATTGGAACAGATCACTCTCATAATGTCTGCAAAGTTTAACCAATGGTAAAAATTAGAATGTATCAGTGTAACTGTCCATTTAACTGTCCATGTTTTAGCCTGTTACATCTATTTCTATGATAGTATTAAATAGTTTTTAGGAATGATTTTCTGTTTGAAATCAATGTTACTGGAAAGAGTAAAGCTTTCAGCCTGTTGTGATTTGCCACTCTTTTATCTTTCTTTGCATACTTGAGAACTGGGAAAAATAGTCCACTGTTGTCACACTGCTGAAAGGTATGATAAATGAAGCTCTCTAAATAGTGAAAATATGAGGAGGGTGATTAAGTCTGACAATTCTCATATAAAAAAAAATTGAGATGATAAATATCTCCTGTGATTAGTTATTAATTTAGTGCAAGGGACTAGCATCAGCCTAAACAATTTTATGAGTTGTGGCATAAAAAAAATAAATTGGAAGATAGGTATGCACTTGTCAAGCTAAAGGAGAAATTTCTTAGAGTTGATTGCTATAAGTAAAAATGGCAGACTTGACACAAATGTGGCTTGACTATTTTCTGTCTGACATTCCTTACAGAAATTAAGAAAGTGTAATATTCCCTGAAGGCACGGAAATAACATTGTGGTATAAATCTGAGTCCTTAGTGCATCAAGAAAACAGAAAGGTTTTGTATATATATAATTTCTGTACAGGTAAAATATTTGCAGTGTTATAATTTGAAGTAGTACAGAAAAGTAAAAATTCCAACCTATTAGAGCTTAGAGTAGAAGGTGTAATCCTTAACTGCAGTTACGGTGCATTCTAAGGTTGCAACCTATAATTCACCATGCAGTCAGAATAGACACAGTACTTGGGGGGAAAAAAAGAGAAGAAAGGGTGGGTGTCTTAGTGGTTTACTGCACTGACTGTGTTGCTTAGAGTCTATCAGTATACCCATTATAAATAGTATTTGAAAGGCATATAACCATGTTCTAAATTTGCTTTAGGGTATTCGTTGCTGCATGGGTTATAAACTGAAATTGAAAATAATGCAGCAATTCTGGTGTTTTGTTGTTTGTTTTTTTGTTTTGTTTTTTTTTTATCTGGAGGTGGGCTTAAGACCCATGTTATTGGTGGGATCATGCCATCATAAAACAGGAAATGTGTCAGAGGGTATATGCTAATTGCCTTCAATCCTGATCAGGTTAACTCAATGATTCCCCCCTTTTCTCTTATTAAAATCAAAGGCAGCTGGTATATGCTAAATTTTCTGTGATGTTAATGTGGTTCATTTTGTGCTTTTGAAATTCAAGATAAACCAGTAAGTACTGGCTTGTAAAGGAGATGAAAAATTAATGTACTTTTGAGAAGCTGTAGTAAGCTTGAAGAGGAAGATAGTAATGAAATCAAAGCCGAGTTGACAGGATGAATGGCTAGGTAGCTCTGGGATTAGCAGTAATAACGTAATGAGGAAAGTAAGCAGTAACTTAAACAGAAAGTGGTGATCATGGTGATGCCTGTAGGATATAGGCAATACACAAGTGAGTTACATAAAGGGAAAAAAAAAAAAAAGGTGAACAGTGACTTATGTTTGGATTGGAGTTTCATTAACTTCTCTGCATACCCTGTGATTATGATCAACTGATTCTCAGAACTGTGGACTGAGATGTCTCCCAGTCCATGCATCTAGCCTTTTCTCTCCTGAAGTGAGGAAGAAACTGATAAATACTCACCTCTGTGTGCCAGAAGGGAGCTGCAACTCAGCCAGGTTGTACAGCTGACTTTCAGAGGGGCAGAGTGTTTCCAGGCCTTGGAGTTCCAATCTCACCACTCATTAAAAATAACCTGCCTTTTTCACTGGAAACCATTTTCATAATCTGTAGAGCTTTCGCTGGCATTGTGCCACACCTAGAGTGCTGTGTCCGGTTTTGGGATCCAGAGCACAAAAGAATACAGACATACTGGAGAGTCCAGCAAAGAGCCACAAATATGATGAGGAGACTGGAGCAGCTCTCCAGTGAAGACATGCTGAGAGGGATAGGACTGTTCAGCCTGGAGAAGAGAAGGCTCAGGGGGTTATCATCAATGTAGATAAATACCTGCAGGGAGGGTATTTATTCACTAAGGTTTTAGGTGATGCCCAGTGGATTTATCAGAAAAAGGGCATACTGGTTTGGAAGAATACGGAAATTAATCTGATTTTCACAATACAAACGGGAGAAGAAAGGCCTTTTATAGTTTTTTAGTTAATCTTACTCTTGTTATATAAGAGAAAATGCATTGATTCAGATCAGTGTTATTTGATTGAATATAAATTATCGACATGCATTTTTCAGCATGTTGATAAATAACCTAGGATCTAACAAACTTGATTTTGTATTTTCTGTGACTGAGAAGATACATGCTTTTATAATACACAATAAAAACAGTTTAAATACACGCTTCCTTACTGGAATTCTTTCAGGTAAAGTTTATTTGCAAAGTCTAGGTATCATCCTATGATAGAAGTTGCCTTTCCATCCTGATTTTGGCAGCTATCCATCAGAAAGGCATAGCAATAAGCTTGTTAGGCTCAGCAGTGTAACAAATGTTACTAAGCAAGGTCCATCAGATGGCATTGAAATACACATGCAGCCTTTCCAGGTGCTGAAAGTAGTTTCCTACTGTGAATAAGGTACATAGAACAGAAGGTCTCACCTTCAGATTTTATAGCTCTGTTGTTTACAATATATATATTTCTTTTTACTGACAGTTTTCAGTGCTTTCCTTTTCTATAAAACTGTATGCAGTGATTGTGATTTTTTTTAAAGTGATCCTTTAAATTTTGCCATATGTAGGCTAGATGGAGAGAATGCCTTTTGTAAGGTACCTGATAGAGATAGATTTGATAGATATTTTGTTATTCTTGTATTTCAAAAACTGCAGAAAAACTAAAATCGTTAAATAATTTGGTTAAAAAATCAGATTAATAGTGTATTACTTGTGTTTACTGATATATGACCCCAGTCCCTAAAAATAGTTTATAATAGTGTGAAGCTAGTCATTGATGACTCTTATAGAAATATATGTAAATTCAATTTCTGGATTCTAAGAATGTTTAAAACTTTGAGTTAATAGAACAAAAATGTGATCGATCATTTAGACTTTAAAGAAAGCATTTGTCTGTAATGCAAAATGTAGTCCCATTTTTACTTTCAGACATCAATTAAACACTGGCCAGCTGAATTTGGTTTAAAAAGTTTGTACCATCCTTTAGTATTTCAGCAGGGGAAAATTAAAACATGCTTTCACAGGTTTTCTTCCATTAGTAGTCTTCTGGCCTGGGAAACTGTGGCAGGAATTTAAAATATTAGATGCCTCTGTGACAACTGAACACAAACATTCTGCACAACATAGTTGTGCTTAGTGATCTTCATTTGAATTGTTTTCCTGCATATTTCTGGTCTCATTGTTGATGGGAGCAGACAGAATTGAGAGTATTTTTTATAGCTTGAAGTTGACTGTAATGGACATTCCTGGTTTTGTGGAATAGCAATAGTACCTTAGAAATTTCAGGTTACCTTCAACCTTCAATTCATCATTGAAACACAAAAATCCATTTCATTTTAGCACTCTATGAACTTCCAGGGTAAAATGCTTTTCTTAAAAATTAGCATTTGGAATTCAAAAGAAGAGAATTGAAATGCAACTAAAACCTAGCTTTACTAGTAATATTTTACTTTTCCAAACATTACTTGGAAACCAAGGCGAGATAGATGCCATTTGCTGTATCTGCTAATTTTTACAAATCATTTAATGATGGTTTCTGTGGCTTAATGAATTGCAGTCTACGTGAATTACACTTCAGAGAGTGAGTGTAATACAGAAGTATTCTGTAGGCAACTCATCAGAATAACCTCTTTTGTGTTCCCTAATCTCTTTACCTGTAGTGCTAAACAATTGTTTTAAACATGTGCTATTAGCAAAAAGATAAAAGTTCAAACTAAGAGGAGATTCTTGTGTCATTCTTACCTAAAAAAATGTGGTTATTTTGGTTATAGTTGCTACACCAATATATGTTTTGTCACTATGCTTGACAGATCTCATTTTCTAAGTAAAATACTGTCTTGTTTTGAGAAAAAAAATCTATCGCTCTACTGCAGGCTGTTAAAAATTTGCTAAAGTATTTGAAATATGAGGTTGAGTTTGTAAAATAAGCATTTCGGAAGTTTTCAGTAGCACATACCATTTTATTTTTGCCTGTAACATTGTTTTCATTCATATATTTCCTACATAGTATGTGTAGCTCTGCAGACAATACAAATATTTGCTGAATAAAGTTTGCAGAAATGTGTCCTGATAAGTTCTGATCTAAATGGTGACATATTAATGTATCTATGAATCTGAATACCTCTGAGTGTTAGGAAATAAGTAAGGCAAAACAGTATGAAAACTAGATTATTTTTAAAAAGCAGTCCAAAAGTTGAATTTTCACTGTTGCAGACACTTTTTTGCTAGCATACCAATCACAAAACATATAATAGCAATTTATTGTCTGTGTGTTAAAAGAATTATTGGTAGGTTGTTCTCCCTCAGGACTGTTCCAAACACGATACAATGAATGCACAAAACTGCATGGTAACATACAGTAAATATGAAGCATTCACCTTCTAGAAATGAAAGGAATTTGCTGTTTTCACATTGATTTTTTCCTTTTTTTTGAAAATATTTATGCATAATTTTGCACTGCAAGTGGCTGTAAGTGAAGGATGGACTTCAAAAAATCTCCCTGAAGTGATTTTTGTATTGGCTGCCAAAATGGAAACTGACAGGATAGAAATAATAACATCTGTTAATATTTTTTTTTCTCTAGATCTTACCCTAGTCTTTATCCTCTCATTTACAGGCTTATTAAAACATTAATGTTTATTCAGTTTTTACTGGCTTCAATTCAGATTTGATTGTTAAGACATCTAGGCATCTAATGAACACAGAATTTAAGTTTCCTGAGCTCATCCTAAATTTCTGTAATTTTTTTCCTCTTGTGTAAATAACATACTGTATAACCTTTTTAGTTTGTTCCTGGTTTTGGTTTGTTTTTCTTTTTTAGTGCATAGATGTCTTTTGGAACAGAGATGAATAGTATGATTACAAAGCATTATTCAAAATGTAGCTGAACAATGGACTTTTCCCCAGTAAATTAGGCCTTTTCAAACAAGTAACCATGCTTGAAACAAGAATTATATTGGAAATTAAACCATGTTATTTGGAGATAGTTTCATGTTGTTAAAATGTACCCTTTGATCTTGAAATCACAGAGTAGCTGTGGCTTACTGGATGGACCATAAGACAGTGACAGTTTGAGGGCTACAGTTGACAGGATCTCTGATCTGTAGGAAAGGACTGGGATGGATTTAAGGCCATTTGAATGTTATAGTTTACAGTGGCATTATCTGATACAATTCTATTAATTTTGTCTGTTGGCAATTTTTGCTCTCTGGTACTTTGTCTTCATGAACTGTCCTGGTACTGTCAGTAGCTTCACTTAATTGTCCTTGAGTTCACTTACCACTCGTCATCCTTTCCAGTTTATTTGGGCATTACCCTTTATTTGTCTTTGTTATATTCTTTATTGTTAATATTTTGGGTCAAGCCCATATCTCCTGTTTGTACAGCATTTAACACAATCTCCAGCCCATCTTCATGCTGGAAAGATGATGCGTCAGCCCTCTGCCCTACCTAGCTTGTGAATGATTAGAAGGCCTCTGTATCTTAGTAAATTTGTCCTTGCAATCATAAGCTGTAATTCCAGACTCTGCATGCTACAGTTTGACAGTGGATGAACAAAACTAATGTTGTATTATAGTCCACTGGTGGTTTAGGTGATTTTGAAGTAATTGTTTTAGTAGACATTCCAATGCATATATGGCAAGGACTCAAAAAATGTCCTTGCAGGTAAAATATATCACTGGATCTTCAATTTGATTTCAGAAAATTATTTTGTCACACTTCTTTTTCCAGCTTCTTTTTGCATACTTTGAGTGTTCAAAGGGTAAAATAAAAGTGTTGCAAAGTAAAGCTTCTCCTTCTGAGTCTGCAGATTATGTTAGCCATTTTATCAGGAGAGAGAGCCTTATAAGCATGCACACTTTTTATACTGCCTATTGCTTATCACAATTAATCTTTCTCAGCAAATGCCTTGAAAATAGTGATATTAAGCAGATAGTTGCATCAAAGTGACTTCTGTTACGATGTCATACTGTTGTATGAAGATTCATATATATTGTTCATTTGCATCCTAAAAGAGCTACAGGAAAAGCAAATAGTTAAATTTTGTATGTACTTTGGATAAGCAGCAGCTCTGAGTTTAACAGTATCTTACAAAACAACGGTGGTATAGTTTAGATAAGTAATCCAGCTATATTCAAGTTAAAAAGCATCATTTGAATAGCAATGCACTTCTAAATGTTTAGAGACAAGAGTTGCACAAAATTCCATCTGCTTTTGGAAGCAGTTCAGCAAATACATACAATGTATACTCTTACAAAATATTGTCAGAATGTGAGACCTGCATATGATTTAAACTGTTATTTTTACTCGCACTATGTAAGTGATGTCCTACAATTTTTACCATAAAGATTCCATAATCTAGTGTAATATATTAATGTTTCCTGAAATTTCAAGATGCTTTTTTGCACTGAAATATTAAATGCTGTATAACATCCACATACTTAAGTCTGTATATACATGCATGCTACGCAGAATTTGTTCAGGGACTTCAAAGTGATTTTTTTTCTACAGAACTTTTCATAAAGAGTGTGTGATTGAACATAGGAGGAGAAGTTTTACTGGTGCTGTACTTGTATTATAGTGATGTACTGGTGTCAAGACTTTTGAAGTCATACGTCAAGATCAAATAGTATTCTAAAATATTAGATGAAAGCTAATAATAATATTTTATCATTAAATCTGTTTCATGTACTTGTTCTCAGTCTTAAAAAAGTTATACCCTTTTCCAAGCTCATTATAACATCATTTTTAAAAACAGGATTAAAATCCTAATAACACACATTCTATACAAAATTAATATCACTGGTTTTCCACATTTACATTGCTAGTAGCTGTCCATATCTATCTTAAAAAGTAATCCCTTCCTAAAATAGGATATTCTTTAATTTGCCATTAGCAATCATGGGTATTTTGATCAATGCGTAGGAGAAAGATCGGAATATATTAATTTTTTGCCATCTCACCTTTGGTATCACACAGGACCTGTAGAGGAGAGGAGCAAGTACTGAAAAATGAGGACACAGTTCTAATACTGAATTGTTCGATGTAAAATTTGACTGTGAGGAATTTTTAGGCCTTTTTGACATATATAGGTGGTTTAGATTGTGTCTATATAAAACTAGATACTCATTTTACTGTTACTAAACAGGGGCTTAGTGTGAGTCAAAGGATAAGTGAAAGTGTGAATTGTCAAGAAAAGAATCTTTTATTATGGTAATAGTGAAGGATACAAGTGTTCATTGAGGACACAGTATCTGGCATATTAGATGTAGAGTATTTCTTACATATTTGTCAATTTTCATTATTGTATATGATTTAAGACAATTTTTTTTTCATTCCAGCCTTCATGAATGTAAGTATAAAATGCTGTTCTGCTGTAATATCAGCATGAAAAGGTGATTGAGAATCTCATACTTTTGCTTTTTAGCTAATGTGTGGAAAACGATCGTGGTGATGATTTGTCTAATTGCTCTACTGTAGTTACAATTATAGAGAAAAGGTCAATCTAGTCGTTGTCAATTAAACCACGAAAGAAAACATGTTTATAGCCCTGAAGAGCCATTATGTCAATTTTATGCTGCTCATCAGTGCATAACACATTTACTTGGATATATAAATCTTACCTTTCTTGGAATTACAGCAGACTTGCTCTATTACAGGCACTTGGTGCTGCTGAGTAAAGATAAACTTAAGTAATGTCTGTTAATTGCACATTCTTTCATTGTCCCATGTTTCCAAGATTTGTGTACAGTAAAACCTGGGTAATTTAATGAGTAGAAATGGATGTGCCAGATTGCAGTTTGCACCTTCTGTTTTTATACAGTTAAAACACTGTGGGTGACAGGACAAAATCTGGAGCTTTTAGCAGCTAGTTGTTGGCATCAGCATCAACAAATGAGACGGGGATACTTGTTAAAATGGCAAATGCTCTGGTCTAGGTACATTCTGTGCCTGTTAGGAAGGTTTAGTATCTCCTGTGGGTACTATTGTATGGAACACGTAAGGATTTTGCGTACTGTGGTTACTCTTAAGTGATGGGAAACAAGGTAATGAGCAAGCATGAAAAAGTACAGCAACTGTGTGACTGTGTGGATACAAATATTAAGTGAAACTCCTTGTGATTGGCTAGTAGTCATATTACCTTTCTGGCGTGTATTCCACTATGATAAACAACATGACCCTTTTTTGATATGTTCCTTCTCTTTTTCACTTTGTAAATTGTCTGTGGGAAGAGTTGTATCACCTAGGAGCATATTCAGGCATAATGAACAATGCCACTTCAAGCAATGCTGTTCCTGCACTTCTGCCTGTTACCTGCAGTGGCAATACCATCTCCATAGTGGTTGTGCTTGCTGCTGTAGCCACCTCTGTCTGACTTAGTCAAGATCAGGTGTATATGGGTGGACAATATAAAATGAGTTTGCTGTGTTCTGCAGCTTAGGGAGCAATTAGACTTTTTTTCTTTTATCTCTTGTTGTTCTGCCAGATCTTGCTTAGATCAACTCTCACAATCACCCTTCTGATCTTAGTGATGCAAACTAATATTTTTGGATGTGGAAGAGCTTGGCACAATCATATAGTCTTATGAGTTACAGTTGAATACAGACACTATCATTGTCTCTGTTTTAGCTTCTTATAGTTAAAGACAGTCTTCCTTACCTGCTGTCAGATTGTGTATGTAAAAATGATTCAATAATAAAACTTACAAAGACTTTCTGTGTTACTACATGATTAGATTAGATGTATGCAGTATTTTGAATTTTAAAGACATATATAATTAATTAGTCTATTTCTTTCTGCCCTTTGTGGTGGTAGGGAATTTTTTGGGGGTGTGTGTGTTTGTTTTTGTGTAGGCACAATGTTTTGCACACAATTAAGGCAACATTGTGCAGGTAACTCTACGACCACAGACATCCAGTAATGCAGTACTCTCTAAATGAGACCATACTAGAGAAAAACAACAGCTCTTAATTAAGAATAAATATGAAATATATACATATTAAATTTCATTTAAAAATTAACAGTAAAAGTTACTGTTTCATCAAATCCATCTGAATGAGAGACTAGCATTCAGTAATGCAAAGTAAATTCTATTTCAGTTCTTACTTTATTTAATAAGGTGGTGCTTGTAATGCAAATATAACCTTATATTGCATTGTTAGAAGGCCTGTTTTTTTTTTTTCCTGCTTAGACATTGGGTCTTCCTTAAACTTTATATTAAATTTACATACTCTGAAAAGGTTACAGAGTTACAGTATGTATCTAGATTATAATTTATTCAAACTGGTAATAAGGCTAGGCAAAGAGTATGCTGCATAGCATTGTTAAATACTGAAATAATTAAGGTAATTTTGATCAAGTACATATCAAAAAAGACAGCAGTATCTTAACCATGGCACCTTTTTACTGTACTTTCTTTTCTTTCCCTACTCTTTTTATTTCACACTTGATCCTCTCCAGAATACACACACAAAACAGAGGTCAGTTATTAGCATAATTAAATATGAGTACATTCCTGACAACTGTATTAAATATGGTTATATGTCCCAAAGATATGTTTTGCACTAAGAAATTGATGCCATTTTCTACCAAAAAAAAAGAAAAATGTTTCCAGGACTCTCGGTGTGTGGTAACATCTTATCTGCAAATTTTGTTATCATTGAAATAACCAGCAAGGAATAAATTAAAGGAAAATGTTCAGAAATAGAAGAACACTAAAAGTTTTATAGAATTGGAAATAATCTTAAAGAGTTGCAGCAAAATGGAGAGATTGTTAAGGGCAAGCTGACTGAAACAAGAACCAATTCAGTGAAAACAAAATATGCTTATTAAAGACTGACAGTTACAATCAAGTTTAAGGTTGGTACTGAAGTCGGTATTGGTTTTCTTTGTGAAGAGTTCTGTAGTGGACCATAAAATGATACAGCAGTCTATGGTTAGATATTTGTATGTTTGAAGTAATTTCTTGTCTTCCATGAAAACAAGATACATAAATGTGAGAACCAGATTACTGCACTGTTGGAACATGATGAAAAATAGAGGTTTGTCTCCAAATAATCCAGGACTAGATGATCTCTTGAGGTCCCTTCCAACCCTTGGGATTCTGGGATTCTGTGATTCTGTTAATCTGCATTAATGCAAATGCCCCAAGAGAAAAGCTGAGTCATCATACCTTGAAAAGAAAGATTTTTCACTGTGTCATACCACAGGTTGTTTTCTTATGCTGCCAGCACCTTAGAGCTGTATTGATCAAATTGGAATATTGAATCAAAATTAATAAAAAAGCAATCTAGAAAGTGACTTAGCCTCTCAATTATGCCTTTAATGTAAAGACTTATTTTGTTGATGTATGATATCAACATTAGGAAATACACTGTTGAAAGATGGATTGCCTTTGGGATACATTCTCTAGCAGTGTGATGGGGATATTCACGGAGGTATCAGAGCAGCAAAGGTGTCCAAAGTACCTAGAAGGCAAAACAGCAAATACTAGGACACCATGTTTAGAAAGAAGGCTTAGAAAGGTAACAGGAGGCAGAGGCAAAGACAGCTGCTTATAGCTGGGCCAAGAAGAGCAGGAACTGGTTTTTCTTCTATTTGGGAGTAGGTCAAATGAGCACACATGACAGAGTGGCTGTGCATCTGCTGTTTCTTGTGAAACATTTGCCCATATGTCACCTGACTGACTGCAGGGCCTAAGAGGCCCTCCGTGGGTTCCTGGACAGGCCTACCTTGGTATTTTTGGTTAGAGTAGGCTTTGGAGTTACTTCAGCAGCCTATCATTTGTTGTGTTTTGAACCAACATTTTTGCCATGCAGTGCATTTTTGATCAGTTTGTTTTCAGGGCTTGTGGGGAAATCCTCTTGAAAGGCCAAATCAGTGTTAGATGAAGCATGATCTTTTTCCATACTCTGCGTACCTCTGTGTGTAGCACTTTTTTTTTTTTTTTTTTTTTGGGGGGGGGGTTGTGTGTTTATTGCTTTTTTTTTTATTAAAAAAGAAACCCCACAACATTTGATGAAATTGTGAAATCTGATAGAGCTGGTATTAATGACTCAGGGTTGCAGTTATTGTGGGTTGACATGGGAGTGGAGAGAAGGTCTCATACAACTAGAGTCTCCTGCTTATTTTTCAAAAAAAAAAAAAAAGCTTATAGTATATGGGACTTATGTCTAGATATTTATATTAATAGTAATATATGTTGTAAGTAAAGTTGCAGCGTTTGTTTATCCCAGTCATTCTATGCCTGTGTTATCATTTGGCTATGGAGTCAAACATTCTGGCGGATAAATCTTTGTACTTTCAGTAGAAAGTTGTAGAACAACAGGTTGCAAGGAGAGTCATTGTGCAGGGTTTGGAGGCACTGTGACCCTTGCACTTCTGCCTTGTATAGAAAATGGCATAATGTGGATGCTGTTGTGAATTGATTATTATTTCATAACCTTTGAAGTGTTATGGTATATAGGATATTTGTTGTTTGGGGATTTTAATCAACCTTGTAAAATAAGTTTCAATTACTTATGAGTGTTTTTGAGAATTTCTGGATACCTTCAATATCTGTCTTGAGCTCTTGGTACAGAGAGCAGGAAACTGTTTTTTGGGGAGGGATTGGTGGATTGAGACACCGAAATTGGCAAGCTGAAAATGTCTTATATATGATATTCAGTACTTCAGGTTCTACTCACACTTTGTGCTGTTATTTGTTAAATAATGTATGCTCAAAAGTTATGAAAGAGTAGTTAATTTTTTAAGTTTTAAATTAATTTTGCACTAAATAGCAACTACCTGAGGAATAGACATTTGACTTTTACATCATCCTGTATTGGAAGAAGAAGCAGCTTTATACTTCAGAAAAAGAAGAAAACCTCATGTAACACAAGTATTCATTTTCCATCTACAAAGCACAGCTGAAGTGGAGGCAGATCATTCATTGTGTGAATTTGGAATTGAATTCAAGAAAAGCAGAAATGGCTATATTTCAATAGCCAATAATTTGAGTATCTGTCTTAAGATATAAGAGTCTGATACCATACATCAGATTTGTATTGTCTGTAGTTCTGCAGTATTTTTTTCGTGTACTGAAAAAAGACTAAATGAAGTAGAGTGAACAGTTATTTATAAAGACAGCATTTTATTGTTTAGAGATTTACTGTATTAATTTTTCATTTGTGCTGTGCTTTCCCCAAAAAGGAATAAGAATCTATTAAATACTGGCAGAAAGAGATCAGAATGTGTCACTTGCTGCTGTAGTACTGAGAATTCTCTGATATTCAACAGAAGTTGAGATTTGTAGTTGTAGTATTCCCTTGCAAGGGAGCATAAAGCTTGATTGCTTGGCAAGTTCTTTCTTCTTCCTGGCTAGTCTTGTCCTATTTATTTCTTTCTCAAGCAACAGAATAGGGGCTATGAAATATTTATTTATTCATAAATTTGAAAACTAGTCTAGCTCATATTTATAAATCCAAGTTTTATATCCTTCAGAATGAAGTTAATATAATCTTCCTTTTATTTTAGAGTCTTTTTTTTCTATGCATTTTGCTTTCCTAATTTGAACAGAGGTTGGTATCACATACTGAAAGAGATTGGTAAGAAATCAACAGTCATTCATTATTTGTATTTATATATTCTAGGTATATCTTTTATTAGTAAATCAAGATTACTTTCGACCCATTTTCTGGCTTTTTTAAAAATGTAACGTTAAAAAGTTAATTTTAATGTAACATTAAGTTAACATTTAATTTTAATGTAACATTAAAAAAAAGATAGGAAAGTTGCATAGATCTCTTCTAGGAGGGCCTAGAATAGATTCCTGCAACTTCCCTAGTACTGTTGTATGCCAAATTGGTTTATTTCTGTTCGTATGCTTTCTGCCTTTCGTGTAACTGAAAGCATGGCTACAGTGGGTATGACATAACCTACAGTAACCTTTACAGAAAGTCTCATATGTTTTAGGCAATGATTAGCCTCATAAATTCTGGCTCACAGTACATCTGTGTAATTATTGTTAAAACCTTAGGATATGAGCAGGACGTTAAGTAGGCCATGTTTTCTTCTTTACCTATTTTCTGATGCTTCAGAAAAGAATTGGAATTTAGATATAATTAACGTAAAAAGCTTTTAAGAGATTACAGATTGAGCCAAGCATAACAGCATAAGCACTTCATGTTTTGTTAAAGAGCCTTCCTGAATGGTTTGTACTGGCCCATGGCTGCAACAACTTAAATGTGAGCTTCTTCTTGTTTTTACTGGGTATAATCATGATGGTGTTCCATGTCCTATGGAAGCTACATCTTATGTAATCTTTTCATCAGAGGCTTGTGTTTAACTTGTTCAGATTTAAGTTTTCTTGCATAAGAAAAGAAAGAAGTTCAGGAAAGAAGTCAAAGAACAATGAATTTGGAGAGCATAATTGAAGACAAGATACACAACATTAAACTACAAGGTCTAGGGTCTATGGATTTACATCTTTTCCTAAACAAACAAAAAAAGTACATTCTCCTTATTGAAATACTTGGAAGGTGTTGGCAAAACACTGAGGCTGATGAGAAAGTAAATTAAATTAAAAATATTTCTTGAAGAAATAGTAAGAAACTTGTTCAGTTTGTGGCTCAAGGTGACTCTTAGAACCAGGGTCGTGTATTCAAGCCCCGCAATGGGCACACCAGGTTGATTTAAGGAGAAAAATGACTGTTAAAGCTGAACCCAGGACATATGGTTATTTAGATAAGATGGGTATAGTACCAGTAATTTTTATTTTTTACAGAAAGCAGCTGATAATATTAGAATAGTAAACTTTATTGATGTTGTGTGAAAACCTGGAACTTAGGCACTTAATTTTAGATAAACTCACCTATTTTTAAAATGAGGGACTGTGAATATTGATGAAATGCTTGCAGGTGTAATTTATATAGATTTTATTAAAACCTTTAATGTTCTTTATTCTCTGTGTTAATAGAGATTAATATTACTAATGTAGATGAAGAAATAGTTTTGCACTAGTCCTCTTAATACCAGTTTACTGGAAAAAGTTATGTGGATCATTTACATATGCATCACCCATATTAAATATAATACTATCTTCAGAACTTTAAAACAGCATTTGACATTGGTACTGCAAGTTAATTACTTCCTCTTCACCCAGCTTTTTATTGTATTTAATTTCTGTTCTCCTTTATATTTGGAAATTAATATATGTATAAATTATTTAGGGCTACAGTTGCCTGAGTCTGGTTTTGGTTTTCCAGCAAACTGGATTTAGTCTTTAAATGTAATTGCAGTTGCATAATAGCTAAAAGAAACCAACAACAACCAAGCCCCAAGACAAAACAAAATACACAGAAGTGGAGAACTGTACAACATTTATGCTGTTACCTTTCTGTTAATAGTTATATCCTCTTATGCCGATGTACATATTGCAGTGCCCAAATGTAGTATCAGAGTATTAAAAAGGGACTGGTAAAATATCTAGGAAGGAACTAAATATTTAATAAATTACTACATAGCTGTTATTTATCATTCTGTAGCAGGCAGTGCTTAAATCATTGGAATCTGCAAGCTGGCTAAGTACATAATGATATTCCCTTGAAACACAAAGGAGAAAAGGCTTATTCTTGCAATGCTCAGTGGATTGTTAGGCAAACTTGTCTTGTTTTAGGTGCCAAGAACTGGCAACATAGTTGTGTGCTCCGTGATTGAGCAGGAATGGTAGCTTAAAATTAACATGCTAGCAGCAGTCATCTGTTCATGCCCTCTGCATACATTAAATGAAACCCAATCTTTGGAACACAAAAGCTGAGGAGAGAGCTTAATCCTGATTCCTGACAGTGGTGGCGATTAACTAAATCTGAGCAGAAAGAGAATATTCACCTGATAGTTCTTTGGAAAGCAAGGCAGGAATCTGCCTTCTGCTGTGGGGCTACTGAAATACAGGTTCCATGTATTTCTAAGGAAAATGTTTAGTCCATCACATTAAAAAATTAATACCGAAGTTATATTTTGTCTAGGGATTTCCAGCAACGCCAGGAGAAGAGATTGCTGGTTATTGTTACTGTCAGAACACTCTGCATATGTAACTTTTATGCTCCCATTAGGTAACACCATGGATAATCATTATATGGGGCATGTATAAATAACAGCAGTGTTTTAACATTATATGGGTTGTGTATAAATAAGAGTAGAGTCATGGTTTAACCCCAGCCAACAACAGAGCACCACAGAGCCGATCATTCACTGTCCCAAAGAGGAGGAGAATCAGAAGAGTAAAAGTGAGAAAACTCGTGAGTTGAGGTAAAGACAGGTAGAACTAAGTAAAGCAAAAGCCACAAGCACAAGAAAAGTAGAAGAAGGAATTAATTCACCACTTCCCATAGTCAGGCAGGTGTTCAGCCATCTCCAGGAGAACAGGGCTTCATTGTACGTAATGGTGACTTGGGAAGACAAACACCATCACTCTGAACATCCCCACCTTCCTTCTTCTTTCCCCAGCTTTACATGTTGAGCATGAGATCATATAGTATGGGATATCCGTTGGGTCAGTTGGGGTCAGCTGTCCTGGCTGTGTCCCCCCAAACTCCTTGTGCACCACCAGCACACTCATGGTGGGGTGAGGAGCAGAAAAAAGGCCCTTGGCTCTGTGTAATCACTGCTCAGCAGTAACAAACATATCTGTTACAAATCTGTTTTCAACGCAAGTCCATAATACAGCCCCAGACCAGCTACAATGAAGAAAATTAACTCTATCCCAGGCAAAAGCTGCACAGGTGGAGGTCACTTGTTTCATGAAAAGGTGGTGAGCCAAGAGCTTTATGGATGTCGGAAGACTGTCACTACAAGGATGTATATTTTATTAGGAGACTCCAACAAAATAATACAAAATACGCCTGATAGAAGTTTAGAGCTCCCTCATCTGAAGTAACTGATAATCTGTTTTTTCTGCTGCTTTGTATATGACTCTTAAGTCACAGAACTACTTAAAAATAAGGACATAAAGAATCCTGTGCTTCTTTTGATTGCTGAAATCTTGCTAATCTCATTTGGATATATTCTAGTCATTAACTTGAACATATGCTGAAATACTTTTCTGGATTGACTTAAATTTGGAGAGTGGAAAAAAGGGTAATAATCTCTGTTCTACAGTATTTCATTTTTCAAAAACTGGATTTGAATGACGCTTCTATTGTAAGGAATATGTAAAAATCAACTTTTATTTCATTGTTGACATGATTTCGTTAAGAGAATTGCAGGAGTTAGTTCAAGCACTTCAAAAACTTTGTTCCAGAATAGAAGTGCTTGACAGTAACAAGCAACTGGTTGTGGAATGCCTGTACTAGCATTTATGGTAGTTAAGTTTATAATGCTTCTGAGCCCGTCAGAACCCAGTCAAGTGTATTAAATTATTATCTGTGGAGACAAAGCAAGTCAGATGCATGTTGGCTGTACAAGGAGCATACATATGGTTGGAGCTGGGACCTTCGAAGAGAAGAAAATTATACTTTACCCTCATCTGAATCTTCATGTTTCATTCTACAGAAAGGATCCTTTTTGGTTTTGTTTTTGTTACTACATTTTCCCTGAATGGTACTGTGTTTATATAGTAAGTCTACATACCTTTCACTGTCATAATGTTAGAGTTTTAATTCATTAAACCACAACAAACTAAGAAGAAACTACTGATACAAAACTTTTCTTCATTCTTATTTTCAAGTTTTTCAGACATGAGAAGGCGGGTGTGCAGAAGGAGGGAGGTCTCTCTAGAGGCATTCTAGACTTCAGTCTGTGCTGAATCTTTTGACTTAGGCTAACATATATAATTAAGGATGCAGAGGATTCTCACGCACGCATACTTTTATCTGTGAGAAAGCATTTGCAGGGAAAAGTTTGTAAACAAAAAAATGAACACCTGCTAGATGGATCGCTAGATATACATGGGCTGAAACCTCTGCACATCAGTTGTGTATTTCAACATTTCAGCCCCTCACAGTTATCTCCAAAACCTGTAAAGAACAAGAGGAACTGTCTGTGGTTATTTTGTTTGTGCTCAAGAAACCTGTGCTTTTTATTCAGTGTTTTAAAATATAAAGCAATGATAGGGCAGTGCTGCTGAGTATATGTGGTCTGATGTGATCTGTTTTCTGGGTCTGCCAGCTGCAGGCTAGCTGTGCTGACCTGAGTGATGCCAGGACTGCAGTCAGCCCTGCAGAGAGGCTCTTTGTGGACAGGCAGCAGCATAGGGAGCTCAGAGTAATGAAATCTTTTTCTCTGACCTCTTTTGAAGGAGTAAGGTAGGAAAGGTGGGTCTTGATGGCAGCTTGTTTTTGAGATCCATGTGAGAAACCAGAAATCAGACATGATTTCAGTGAGAACTGAATGAATCTGTTCTGGAGTTTCTCGGGAAAGCTGGACAAAATTACTATATACATTGCTAGTGTTCTGGTGTTCTAGTTGGGTGGTGCTAGTAGCACTTCTATGCCTAATATCCTTTTATTTTGTATCTGTATCTCTTTTGTTCTCTTCATGATTCCCATGGAGGAAGTTATGGTTGAAATAGCTTAACTTTTCTTGCTTCATGATGTTGTAGGGTTTGATAAATACCTGGTTTCACAATTCCATGTATGAAATAATTTTCTGCCTATCAGCTGAAAGCTGAATTTTGCCCTCTCTTCCCTGTCACATTAGCAACTTAACATGATAGAAAGGAAAAGAGGTAATGAGAGACAGAGGAGGATGGTAAACCCTGCTGCATAATTAGATTGTAAATCTTCTGAGGCAGAATGATAAGGAGATGAAGCACAGAAACAAAACAGGTTAATTCCTGATGTTACTAGAATCCCCATATTAACCTGCTGTCTCCAGAAAGCACTATAAAGGTCTAATAAGTACTCTGCATCCGTCTCTCTCCCAAAATGTTTTATTCTACTATTGATGTAATTCTTGGAACTTGCTAATGTTGGTGTTTCATTTAAAAAGTAAGCTGTGCTGTGAATTATGTAAATAAACACCAAGCATGCTGCAAAGAGCAGGAATACAGCACAACTCCCCAAAAAGCAGAGAGATGATTGAAACTAAACACCTCTATCAGATACCCTAGTTGAAAGGCTCTGCCAAGGAACAATCCACTTACTCTACAATACATGAAATATGTAGTTTGTTTTGTATTTTTGTTGCATGTGTTATACCTGGAATTCACCAGTCTCAATAAATTAATCTTCTTCTACTAGTCATATATTGCTCCCACAGTGGAGATCAAGACTGATAGAAGTAAAAATCAGACCCATTAGTGCAACATATAAATGGCTGAACCATGCTTCTAAATGTTTTGTAGAGCTGTCATACGCTTCATTAATTGTGTGTAATGCTTGCCATGAATAATTCTGTGTACATGTACAACCACCACCACCATAAATAAATAAACAATAATTTTACACCCTGAGGTGCCTCTCCATATTCAGTTTCCTTGAAAGCAAGAGAATGAGATATTTCTATGTCAGTAGGTAGTGCAGTTGTACCAGGTATTTTTACACTCAAGAAATCGGTGCCTGTACCTTCCCAAAGCAATAACTGTGACTCATGTTGCCATTGGATTAGCTGCAGGCTATGAGCTTTCCTGTCTTCCTTGTTACAGTTTTTATTGACCTTACGTATCTGATGTCGTGATTGCTTTTTTTGTGCTTGTCCTGTTGTTTCTCAGACCTCTTTTTTCTCTGCTTCAGAATGCAATAGTGGTTTCTTCTTGCTTTCAGTTCTCTGAGTTTGGTGCATGATGATGGGCCTTAAGGTTCGGTTTTGTTGCATCATTTTCTGATCTTTATATATTCCCTGACTAGATACTGTTTTGACCTGAAGACATTTGCTTGAGTAGTAGTTTAAATAAACTCCTCTAGATGGGTTAATATTCACATACTAAAATCAGGTTTTCATTTTGAAACTTCTCTAGCTTCTTCGTATTCCTTTTCAGACATGCAATTTTACGCTAAGAATTCTTCCTTTGTCTGATGTTCTCCTTATTATTCCCAGCAGTCCTATTCTTCAAAGTACGTCCTCTAACTTTTTACAATGAAAAACTAATACCATTCTCTATTCTCTGCTGAATTTTGGGGTTTTTCTTTTTGTTCCACTTCATCTCATCTCTATCCTTATTGATTTTGTATTGCTCGCTGTTTTGAAAATAAACTCATCAGACTATCTTGATGTTGCGGATCTTCTAACCAGTGGTAGCTTATCTCAGTGGTGCTAACTTGATCAGTGCATAGTGAGCCTGTGACAAGGTCGGGCTGTTTGCTTAGCATTTAATTTTAGTTGAAAGTACAACTGAAACTCACACTAGTCTCACTATGTAGTTACAGTCAGTATTTTAGGATATATTTATGTGTCCATGTTGATCCATTTGTTTGTGACTGCAGCCAAGTTGAATGAAAAAGGGAATCATCCATGTGCATTGGTGCTTGATTTCTTTCACCCTCTTGCACAAATCAAACTATTTAAACAAGCATAACAGGCATTTCACTGCTTTTGAGAGTTGGGGATTATTTCATAGATCTGATGCTCGCTATCTTAAAATCTTTGAATAAATTTGATTAAGGCTACCTGGTAACTTTGATTTTTTGGAAAAGCTTTGTGTGGAAGAAACAGTTTTGGCATCTTTGCTTTCCTTAAAAAAAATCCTTAAAAGAGTTGCAATACTGAATTTAAGAGAGTTGAATGTCTTGCCATAACATTCATGACATAAGCTTTTTGTAATGCTTGTTTACATTGTCAAGTATCACAGTTTAGACCCATACTTGCTTGCTTCCAAATGAAGGCTGTATATTACTTGGAAAACCCATTTAAGTTGTGCTTTTTCAGGTCAGAATACCAGTTTCTTGCTGTCAAGTGGCATTATTGCTGGTTTTAAGAAAATACAGAATTCTTACTTTTCAAATAAGCAGGCTTATGTAATCTTGACAAACAAAAGACAAATGATTGTGATTGAAAATAAAAAATAAGAGTCATTGAAAAACAGTGCAGCTGCAGGCTTATTAAATTGCTACAAAAATTCTATTCTTTTGCGTATGTGCTAAATCGTAGTGCAGGGCAGAAGGTACTGTCTTCCCTAGTAGTAAGAAATGGACTACTGAAAGAAACCTTGGTCAAAATTGGGGAGGATCATTAAATGAAACAGATCATAGCATCTCAATGAATGCAGTGTTTCTTTTGGCACAAGTGACTAAAAATACTAACTATAATATCTAAGGAAAATCAGATACTCTCAATTTTTCTTTTTACAGTCTGACAATGCTAAAATAACTCCAATGTGTATGTATATATATATATGTATGTGTGTGTGTATATATATGTTTCTATGATGCTGGGTTGTAGATAGTTGCTGGGTTATGCATATACGGAAAGCAGAAGGCTTGAATGTCTGTGATTGACAGGCAGTCTTAAAGTACATGGCAGGTTTTAACTACCACCTCTCAAAGTTCTTCCAGCTCATGGTTTTTCCAGCACCAGATGGCAACATCTCTGTGGGACTCCACTGAAAACTGAGGAACTTGGCATGACTGTAGAGAATCCTTGTCTAAGTGAATCCTAACTGTTTGCAAATCTAGTTCACAGTTCAGATATTTGTTGTGCAGCAAACATTACATGTGGTAAATGTCATGTAATGGAAAAGGAAGTCCTTCATTTGTATTTCATTGAATCAGTAAGTGAACCTTTCCAAAATAGCTTTGAGTTTTATAACAAAGATGTAATTCATCCAGGAAAACTCTCCAGATGAACTGACTCTATCTTGTTAAATAGGCGATAGGGTTTTTAGACTCATTAATTAAATCAATTAATTTTAGTTAATAAGCAATAATCTAATAATATTTTAAATTATATTAATTAAACATGGATGCAACAGTTATTATTGTGATAGTTGCTCTGACATTATCTGGCCAGGTTGAATGGGGCTTTGAGCAACTTTGTCTAGTGGGTGTCCCTGCCCATGGCAGGGCGTTAGAATCAGATGCTCTTTAGGGACCCTTTCAAAACCAAGGGACAATTTTATGATGCTATGATTATTTGATTTTGCACTTTGTGAAATAATGTTGGTATGTTTTCCCCCTTAAATATATAATTTTAAAAAGGAGGTTCTGAATGTATGACTTCATATTCTGAAGCTCATGGTTGGAGTCACGACCAGCTGCGTACTGAAATGTCTCCTTGTTGATTCTTTCAATAAGTGATGTAAGAAATCGACATCTTAATAAATTTTAAACATGTGTTGGAATAAAATGGTTCTGTAGAATGTCTCGTGATTTTTCACCTGTGCTTTGTACTTTTACTGCATTTGAAATTTTATGAGAAAACCACCAGAAGCTTTTTGATTCTTATTTTTTTTTTTTAATATTAGAGTACTAGGTACTTCAAGGCAAGTTATGATAAGGTGGCTGACTAAAGTCAGTGTGATGTTAACCTTTTAAATTCTCCTTATTCTGCAATCCTCTTGATTCGATAACAAAGCAGTGACTAAACTGGTTTGGCTACAAGTGCTCAGCTCTTTACATATGCAATTAGGAGATAGGTGTCTCCAGTACTAACCAGGTGAAACTATTCTGTCATCACGTACATCAGAGCTCTTGCAGTGCTAACTAAATCTGTGGCTGACAGGTATGCATTTGGGCAGCATCTAAAGGCATTTGTGGATTCTTAGCTTGATTATATCATGGTCTTTCTTACTTTTGGAAGTGAGGACTTTTTGGAGATAGTATTTGCATGGTAAAAAAATATTTTTACTACCTTGATTCTCCATAGTTATTTCATGGGACAAAAAGAAATTTTTTCTATAAAAAGCCAGAAATTTCACATAATGACAGTACAGTTCTGAATGCATGAGGCTTTGCTATCACTAACTAAACGAATATATGTGTTCTCTGAAGACATGACAACAAGGTTTTATAGATATGCTCTTAACTACCTCTGATTTGAGATTGAGCTTGCTTTTTCTGTTCCAAACAATATTCTTGTCTAGTGACTGACCTATTTTGGTGGTTTTCGTTCTGAAATAGATTTCTATTTCAGAAGAACACTGGGCTTTCTGGGCCTGTATGTCTATGAAATCTGTATTCTTGGTTCATGGTATCTGAAGACTACTGTCTCTCTGTGATACATTTCTTTTTGGAGACTCAAGAATGCCAGGAGCTGTTGATGAGGTCACTATGTTGGCAGCAAGCCTCAGATGAAAACCAGAAGGTTTTCTCACCTGGAAGTTGAGGTTTACCTCTGCCACTCTGTGACGGAGACTCTTCCAAATACTTTGAGATTGGGTTCTTGGTGAAGCCTCGAAGATCAGCCCTAAACTTGCTCAAATTGGAAGCAGATCTAGACTCTCTATCCGGAGACTTATCTTTTCTTAAAGATAAGATTTCAGTAGCTGCATTGTGAGGGCTCAGGCCAGTGGGATCCCACACCAAGGATTTTTATGTGAATGAATTTATGTAGTGACATATATCTGGTTACATCTCAGAAACAGGTAGGTGTAATTATTAGATATGAAACATGGAGATTTCTTCCTGGTCACTGCAATAGATCTTTAGAGGGAATGTTTAAGTAGTGTTTTGAGCTAACACAGCAAACCTTCCTGGAAATTTTCTGTGTTACAAGTTTCTATAAATAAAAGATTGAGAGAAGCAGCAGTTTCTGACAAGCATTTTCTATTTCTACTGTGTCAATGTGCTGCAAAGCACAAAGTCCTGCTGGATTTCACTGGAGCCTACATGAATTGCAGGGACTCTTTGGCTTACCTCTAATCTGGACATTGCAGAATGATCAACTAGAACTCCGTGCATGCTTTTATGCATGCTTTTAACTACCTTTTGTGCACAGAAGGGTTTTAAACAGATGCCATGTTTGGCAAAACAATCACCTCATTACTTTTCACTCTGTAATATGGGTCCCACTTTGGCATTATTTGAAGTCAACCTCAGTGAAATAGGCTTACAAAGCAGAAAGGGGCTATGTTTGGCTCTAACTGCAGTTTCCCACATATAATTTTTCATTGTGTCTTCCTTCTGTGTCTGATATTCAGGAAAGCAGCAAATAGGAAATGTGAACTGCGTTGGATAAATGCGAAGTAGTGGCTGAAGAAGAGAGGCATGTGCATCTCTGCCTCTCAGTTTTCTACAGACAGGAAAAGAGGTGATTATCCCACTGTAATTGGTGTAGTCCCACATTGAGTACTGTGTATGGTGCTAGTAGGGGATGGAAGGCATGTCCTGTGAGAGGCAGCTGAGGACTCTGGATTTGTCTGGTTCGGAGACAAGGAGGCAGAGGGATGATGTCGCTCTCTGCAGCTTCCTGAGGGGGGGAAGTGGAGAGGGAGGTGCTGAGTTCTGACCCCTGGGATCCAGTGATAGGATGCCTGGGAATGGCTCAAAGCAGCATCAGACGTTCTTTACAGAAGCTGTTATCAAACACTGGAACAGGCTTCCTAGAGAGGTGGTTGATGCCCCGAGCCTGCCAGTGTTTAAGAGGCATTTGCACAGTGCCCTTCATAACATGCTTTAGCTTCTGGTCCGCGCTAAATTGGTCAGGCAGTTGGACCAGATGACTGCTGTAGGTCCCTTCCAACTGAGCTATTCTATTCTGTTCTGTTCTTCTGTAAAGCTTGTTTACAGACAATACAGCTTATATAAACCAAACCAGTGATGGTTAAATTCTTTCATTTGATTGGAAGATTCCTAGACTGAGCAACAGGTTATGCTCCCCAAAGTCTGCAAGACTCAATTGTGGCTTTTGTAGCTGTATCTTAGACAATATACAGGTGATCAGGTGGTGTGGACCTGCTCTGAGGGCCTTATGTCCTCCCATCTACAGAGTCACAGAACGGTTGAGGTCTGCAGGGACCTCCTGCTCAAGCACCTAGAGCAGACTGTCTGGACCACATCCAAATGGCTGTTTGAATATCTTTAGGGATGGAAACTCCACAGCCTCTTACTGTGCCAGGGCTTATTCACTCTCCAAGTCTTTCTTGACATTCAGGAGGACCTCCTGTGTTTCAGTCTGTGCCTGTTTCTTCTGGTCCTAACATAGAGCACCACTGAAAAGAACCTGTCTCCATCCTCTTTGCACCCTCTCTGCAGGTATTTATATGCAATGATGAGATTGTCCTGAGCCTTCTCTTCTCCATGCTGAACAGTCCTAGCTCTCTCAGCCTTTTCTTCTTCAGGGGTGATACTGCAGTCCTTTTATCATCTTCATGCCCCTTTACAGGACTGTGTAAATTGTGTCAATGACTCACTTGTGCTGTGGAGCCCAGAACTAGGCCCAGCAATTCAGGTACGGCTACACCAGTGCAAGTAGAGAGGAAGGATCACCTCCCTCTAGTCACTGGCAACACTCCTGATGCAGCTCAGGATGCCATTAGCATTCTTTCCTGCAAGAGCTGACTCATGTTCAATGTTTGGTGTCCACAGTGTCATCCAGTACCACCCCGCTGTAGGACTTTGCACTTCTCCTTTTTGAACTACTTGACGTTCCTGTCAGCCCATTTCTCTAGCCTGTCCAGGTTGGCAGCATGACCCTCAGGGGGATCAGCTGCTCCTCCCAATTTGGTGTCATCTGCAGACCTGCTGAGGATGCACTCTGCCTATCATCCAGATCATTAATGAAGATATTCAACAGGACCCTGTATTGACTGCTGGGGTACACCACTAGTTAGCAGCCTCAAACTAGACTTTGTGCCACTTGCCATCACTCCCTGGATTTGGGTCATTCAGCCAGCTTTACCTTCAATTCACTGTCTGCTTATCCAGCCTGTACTTCAGCAGCTTTTCTGTGAGAAAATTACAGGAGGCAGTGTTGAAACTTACTGGTGTCACGGTAGACTACCAAGCCATTCCTTTCATCATGCTCATCAGTCCCCATGTACTTATTTATGTCCAGTTTGTTTAAGTATTCTTAAGTTCCTCCACCAAGTTACATCTTAATTGCTCCAGCCTTTCCACTTGGTCTCTGGTACATGGGATTTATGATGTTCATTATGTACCTTAGCCTTTTCGAGGTCCTGTGCCCCCCAGTTCATTAAGCAGAGGGCCTAGATTTTTCCTAGCCTTCCTGTTATCATTCTGTACTTACAGAAGCCCTTTCTTTTGTCTTTGACATCCCTGGCCAGAATCAACCCATTTCAGTTTTGGCTTTCCAATCTCGTGGATGCTCAGACTTGCTTCCGAATTCCTCCCACATTACCTCTTCCTGCTTCCACCTTCTGCATGTTTTCTTTTTGTGTTTGAATTTTGCCAGGAGCTCCTATTTCTATTGTAAAAAAGACCTACACAGAGTTGCTGACACTTCTCCTGCTCGCACAGATCATTAAACAATTATCAAGAGGAAAGAACATTCCAGTTGCTGCAGAAGGAATATTGGGAGCCAGCACCTTTGCTACATAAAGTGTTGAATTTCTTGAGGCAGTTTTATCGAACTTATATAAAAATGTCTTTGTGTATGAGATTTCTTTGTTTAGTCTAGGACTCCATTTTATATTCTTGAGTATTTTAGCTTATTTATATGTACACTAGGAAGTTGTGTGAAAGCTCATTTGAAATGTAGAAAGTGTCTAAAACCTGTATTTCTTCTCATAGCTGGACAAAATCTAGCTCTTAAGGCCAGTCAACTTGCAGGAGTATGTAACTGTTTTGTGCAAAGTGGGCATGAGCGGTAATAGTGTCTCATTTCTGAGAGCCTGACTTTTATTCATGATAGTGGGAACTCTTTTTTTTAAGTTTACTTAAACCCTCAAGGGTTAATTTTCTTCAGCATCACACATGTGGGCATTTAGTTTGGATGGTTTTGACCAAATAATTTTTTACTCTTTACGTGTTTCTCCATTCCATACAAACAGTTCTGTTCATATGGGTAGCGCTGAAAGCATCTTTATCAGACTGTAAAGATAAAATGTTGGTGAGTTTAATGACTTATAAATAAGAATTATCTAACAGTATTATGTACATGGTTTGTTTGTTTGTTTTTCCCAAAAAATATCAACCAATATAATAGACCACTGTAACTGGGACAGTTTCTGGAATGAGCTACATCTGTGGGAAAAGAGTATTTACAGTTTTTATAAATTGTGAGCTTTCTAATGCTGTATTGGCTAGATTTATGTTGTCAGCAACTGGAATATTGTTTTCACTTCTTTTAAATACTGCTCAGGGACTTGCATACAGTATAATTGATATGCACAGAAAGATTTAGAAGTATATATTCCTTAGTTTGCCACACTTAAGTGAAATAGAAGAATGAGACTGGGAAAGATATTTTCCTCTGAGAGTGATACAGATTATTGCCTGAATATTTACACCTCCTAAACCTTTTTATTTTTTTTTTTTTTCAGTTTCTTTTCATACAGAGCTGGTTTTGTAGTCATGATGTTGTTATAGAATAGTATTTTATGACAGAAAAGACCCTTACAGGTGTTTCGTTAATATAGTTTTAACACAAATCAGATTTATGCATGCTATTTTGCTTGTAAAATTATAAACAGTATTCTGGGAGAAGAGACACTATGCAATCATTCCTTGCCCACCGAGGGCACTGATGTTTCTATAGTTCTGGTAACAAACTATCAACTCCTACATTGCCACATGGTTGTTCTCAGTAGATGGTTTGCTTAAGGGACTAGACATACAGCATATGTGTGTAGAGAGCAAATGATGCCTCCTTTTCTTAAGGCATTTAAGCCTCATAACAAAAAACATTTTGTTAGGAAGCATCTGAAGGTTTGTCAGGATGTGAAAAGATTAAAAAGAATGTTTTACTGATTAACAGAATCCTTTGCCTGTGCTAAGAAAAATTTCTTGGATATTTGCATACATATATGCATTACATATATGTGTGTAAGTGTGTGAGTGGATTTGTGTGTGTCCCTTTATAATGTTATAGTATCCCAATTGCACAGGAATTTCCATACAAATAAGTTAAGTGCCTTTTCTATACATCAGAGTAGTATACTTTTTCAAAATGCTCCCATCAAGGGCAACACAAACACCAGGGTTTCAAAGGCAAGTTTTAACTGAGTTCTGTGCTATTGAGTTTGGAGAATGGAGTCTCTGGTGTTATGGTTGGTGTGTTTTTCCTTTAGCTACCTGTTGTTACATGTATGTCCTACTGCAAAGAGAATCAATATGACACCCTGATATGATTAAAGTACTGAGAATAGAATGTAGATGCACTGAAAGGGTATTTGTATAGTTTAGGAGGACTGATAGAAAAGAATACAAGGTAGAAAGGGCTTAGTAGGTAAACAAAACCCACAATAGTCAATGCAAACCTAAGTACTATTGCACAAAGACTAGCATCAGTACACTTCCCAATTCATTGAAACAATTTTCTCGTGTTGAGCTGAAATAATATAGATAAGGTGTTTTGGTGTTAATGAGGAAGAAAATAATAAACTTTGTATGTCATGTATGAAAACAGGCTTGTTTTCCACAGGGGGAGAGAATAAGTGAACATCTTTTGCAGTTCAGACCGCAGTGTGACACATCACTCAATAATTCATCATGGCTTTTGCTTTTCCAGTTTGTATGCTTCAAGAAAGTGGAGTAGCAGAGAGTATTATACTTGAGACTGTTTGAAGTGTTTGTTTTGTAGGCTTCATATGTATTTATTTTAGTTTTAGCCAGGGCAGTACACCATATGCTAGCTAAGGAAGTACTCTACCGAAGTAGAGCTAAGTACTAAGTACTAGAGTTACAGGATGGAATGATAGAATGCACTGAATTAAGATATTATGTATTTAATGCTTTATAGAAATACTTTTTCAGAGATAAAGAAGCATAATGGACTAATAGGTATCCATTAGGTTCACGATGACAGCTTTAGTATTCTAGTAGTTAAGTGAAGGAAAAACACTGTAATCATTCTGCAGCAGAAACCATTTGGCTTATAGAGGCATCACACTTAGCTTTCCAGCTCTTCTACCTTTTCTATTAAGCTTATTGATGAAGATCAGTATGGATTTTTAATGTATGCAAGTTAAAATTACCTCTGTTTTTCTGCATTAGACATAGGTTTTCCTGCCACTGGAAATGAGTTATACAAGAAAATAACTTTATTTGTGTGTTTATGACCAATTGCTAAAGTACCAGCAGAGAGGTTCTCTAGTCTCCTGTAATGCACTGCCATGTCATATTCAAGAATACCAGTTTGGATAGTTCTTAGTTTAGGAAAATATTCCTCTTCAGAAAACCAGGCAAGCTTCAATGTAAATGTAACTTAGTCATATACCTAATTGAGTGCTTTTCTAAACAAGGATGAGCTTAAACATTGTGCTTTCCTGATTTCTTCCTCAAATGAATCAGTAGGTCAATGTATGACTATGTTTTTGTAATTCCACAATGTCCAGTACTCGTAGCTCTACTTTTTGAAGTGTTTGGCCCATGTTTCTTCAATTAATGACCATATTTCTTAATTGCATCTTTACATTCCTAGATTGTCTCTTCTGATTGTTTTTAAGTCTACTTTGTCTCTTCTGATCACATACAGTAAATGAAGGGGGGTTTTCCCAATTTTAGTTTAAGTATCCCTTAGCTGATTATAGGCAGTCATATCAAACAAATCTGTCAAGAGAAATTTTCTTTTCTTGTGAATGCCTTCCAAATGCTAAAGTTGCAGAAATGCCACATTATGAGTTTCCACAAATTTTTTAAATTTTCCCACATCCTGTCAGAATGGGAAGAATCTCTTATGATGGAGGAGTTTGTGTGTTACAGAGGTAATTTTGGTCTTAGATTCTTTATCCTGCATGCTAAAGCATGACATAGAATGATTAGAGGTTGATTTTCATATTAAATGATTCATTTCTGATCTTGCAGTAATTTTTAATTATTTGTGGAGTGACCAAAGATGATCTTTTGAGGTCCCTTCCAGCCCTTGGGATTCTGTGATTCTGTGAAACTGTGAAATTTCTAAAAACCAATAATGATTTTAAGTCATTATGCCATTGTTTATAATCAGATTAGGGTATTCTTTAACAGAAAATTTCATAAAATGGCATTTTCTGCTTTAATATTACGTACTCTGTGTAGTCTCTTGACCTTATCACCAAACCAAAGGGAAAAATAAAAACAAAATGGAAAAAACCCCAAATGCATGAACAAACTACTATTTTTCTCTGCTAGGTATAAACTCAGTATCACAAATTTTCAAGTGCTAACTGTGGACTATTGACTTTAAACTCAAGTTCAGTAAGACATCATGAGACCTGTTAACCACTGGAAATTTAAGAAGGAAGGACAGAATTGAGAGTATTCTATTACTATGCTTGAAAGTGTAATGTTCCTGGAAACCACATTAGATTGTGTGTAAAGTATGTAAAAAAGTATTTCATACTTCTGCACTCCTGATAGCAGGCATTGGGGCAAACAATTTTTATGTTCCAAGCACAAATAGAACTGTCACAGTTCCTTCTACATATCCCACAGCATACGTGCTTCTCTTGAATAGCTGTGCCTGTATGAGCAGTGTGCAGCAACTTTTCACTCAAAATCAAAGCTCAGGCTCCCAGGCTCCCAGTTTGAACAGACACAAAAATTCTGTTGCAGTTGTTTACTGGCAGCTTATTAGTATTGCAGATTGGATCCTTTTCTGATTTTCTCTCTTCTATAAAGCAAGTGTATATATAAGAATAGCTTTAAAGTGTGTCTGTCTTGAGTATATGGTAAGAATTGTGGTGTTTTGAATATAACAATGCTATGGTCTATTATAAGCTATAAAATTATTCTTTTGCCTCAGTTGTATCAATCAAATTTTTAGTGATATGTATATAGCTGTCCTTCGATAACAATAAAAACCAGTTGTGACAAATCATGATTTATATTTAATGTTCATTAATTTTCATACTGAATACTTAATAATTTTAAAGTCTTATTTTGAACTTAATGTAATGGAGTGACACTGAATGCTAACAAGTCAAAAGCACCTTAAATGTAAGCAAATTTTAAAAGTTGTAATGCAACAAGGTATTTAAAGCACACAATAAATCAGTAAGAAATAGTACAGCTTCTTAGAGGTGGGGTAAGAAAAATGAGTAAATTTGTATTTGTATCATGAAATTCCAATTCTTCTATTAGATTTATCATTGAATATTTGCTACATTAGGAACAATCAAAAAATCAGTTAACTGGCCTTTTCATTTGGCATTAGTTTATGGAAAATGTATTTGCCATTTAATACAGATTCTTCAGGAAAAAGCAAAATTTAATGAAGAGAGAGACTTTGAAACAACATTATCCAATAGGCATGGGTAACTAAAGTAACATGTTCTGTGATAAGAGTAAAATCATATATTTGTGTAACATATTGGCTTTAGGATCATCTGGTTTTCTATCCTTGGAGTAAAGTTCTTTCTTTCTTTTTTTTTGAGAGTTATGTTTAGTTTTCATATAATCAGGATGCATAGTTTTTCATACTTAGTATATCTTGGCTAAAGCTGTTTGTTGAGAAATATATATGGGAAAGTACACTATGGTATACAAAAATATTTTATTAGAAACATTTTAGGATTAAAATGCCATCCAAAGTTTTGAGGTTTTCCTTTTTGATTTTCAAAGAGAAATACATGCTTCAGTTTCTGTGTTTTCTCCTAATTTTGGCCCTCTAGTTTGCAGCACCTTTTGAAGAACTGAGCCCATGTTGTCTGAATAATTCAGCCTCTTCCTAGAGTCCTGTTTCTGCCTTTCTTAATGTTAGAAGTCATTGTGCCTCATTTTGAAATACATGACAATTAAGTCTGTGCTATTTATTTTATCAGTATAAGCTTCTTTGTGTTTCTTCTAACTGTATTACTTGTGCATATGAATTCGGGAGTGGGTGAAGGTAGTAGACTACATGAGTCTTGGTCTCTTCATTTCAGTCATCGGGTACTCAGGAAACATTAGTAGCCACATGCATTCAAATACTAAATAAAGTGTACAGTGTTCTGTTCTCTTTCCTATTTTCAGTTAGATGTAAAGAGATTCAGTTATACTAATTTGATGGTTCATTTGGGCTCTATGTTTATTCACTTAGAAGTTCTGAATAATGAAAACTAACGTGTTGCTTGCTTATAAATAATCGATTTGGAGACTTTATTTTTTTTTTTTTAACATCTGCAGCTATTAGACAGAAGAAAAATCTGACTGCTTTTTTCCTAAGGAGTATCTTGAAAGCCTACTAAAATTAAGTAAAATAGTAATGAAAAGCAAGTAAATACAGACTTTCAGTCTATTTTTTTCACTGTAATTACTGATTTATTTTTCCATAATTAGGTCAAGTGTATTTGTTAAATAGAAAAACAGAAGCATTACTTAAGGTCTGTAAAACCCAAATACTTCACAGAATCACAGATTATTAAGGTTGGTAGGGATCTCTGGAGATCATCTGGTCCAACCCCTGCCAAGGCAGGACACCTAGAGCAGGTTAGACAGGAAGGCATCCAGGCTGGTTTTGAATGTCTCCAGAGAGGGAGGCTTCACAACCTCCTTAGGCAGCCCTTAATTTCATATATGAATTTTGGCCTCAATCAATTTGCTTGTGCTTATCTTCTAATGAACCAGTTTTGTTTGTGAAATGAATTATTTTCCAAGTTCTCTGCATTTTAGTCATATGCCTGCTTCTTCTAAATAATGTGTGAGTAAAGATATATTTTGTCTTTCACAGTATAACATCTAAAGCTGCATATAATATAAATTTAAGTAATATAAATTAAAATGTAAGTGGTGCTAACTTAATGAAACTTTTACCCTCTGAAATTTGAAATGGGCAATCTTTGTTATGTTAGACATGACATTGGATTAACTGTAGAATTCTTTCATCTTTATATTGTTGTAATGTATTTTTTTTAAGGGAATTAAGGTCATGAAGAATTCAGTTGAGATACTGTCATCAGCGTATCTTCTACATAAAATACTCTGATCTGAAAATTTAAGCGTGAGGTCATTTTTCCCAATAATTTCTGACTTAAAGGACTTCCAGAATCCAATCTGCAAGATATATTCTGTGTAGTTACATTTCAAGTCTGTACATATCTGAAGTATTTTCCAGAAATAGGATACTAAAGAGCTGTGGCTTTGAATTGAGCTAAAGTACGAGGGTTTCAAGTTGACAGATTTAGATACTGTAAATTTCAGCCTCACACTCGCAGGCTTTTGTTCTCATGGGGGACTTCAACCACCCTGATGTCTGTTGGAGGGACGGTACAGCCCAGCACAAGCAATCCAGGAGGTTCCTCAATTCTGTGGAAGACAACATCCTTCTGCAAGTAATAGAGGAGACGACAAGGAGAGGTGCCATGCTTGATCTCGTGCTCACTAACAGGGAAGGGCTGGTTGGAAATGTGACGCTCCAGGGCAGCCTTGGATGCAGCGATCATAAGATGGCTGGGTTCTAGATCCTCAGGACAGTGAGAAGAGCGTGCAGCAAGCTCACTGCCAGGGACTTCAAGAGAGCAGACTTTGGCCTCTTCAGGAACCTGATTAGTAAGGCTCCATGGGATATAGCCCTAGAGGGCAGGGGGGCCCAAGACTGTTGGTTGATATTCAAGGATCACCTGCTACAAGCTCAGAAGTGCTGCATCCCAACTAGAAGGAAGTGCAGCAGGGGGGCCCAATACTGTTGGTTGATATTCAAGGACCACCTGCTACAAGCTCAGAAGTGCTGCATCCCAACTAGAAGGAAGTGCAGCAGGAGGGCCAGGAGACCTCCTTGGATAGATAAGGAGATGCTGAGGAAACTGAGGGAAAAAAAAGAGGATTATAAAAGGTGGAAGCAAGGACAGGCGGCCTGGGAAGTGTACAGGGATGTTGTCCAGCAAGCTGGGGACCAGGTTAGGAAAGATAAGGTCCAGTTAGAATTAAACTTGGGTAGGGGTGTTAAGGATAACAGGAAGGGATTCTGTAGTTACACTGAAAATAAAAGATAGACTAGGGACAATGTGGGCCCTGTCCAGAAGCTATCAGGAGAACTGGCTACTCTGGATTTGGAGAAGGCTGAGGTTCTCAATGACTTCTTTTGCCTCAGTCTTCCCTGGCAAATGCTCTTGAGCACACCACCCAAGTCTTGGAAGGCAGACACAGGAGCTGTGAGAACAAAGACCTTAGGCCCGCTGTAGGAGAGGATCTGGTTCAAGACCATCTTAAGAACCTGAATGTACACAGGTGCATGGGACCTGATGAAATCCATCCGCGAGTCCTGAAGGAGCTGGGGAATGAAGTTCCTAAGCTACTGGCCATCATATTTGAAAAATCATGGTAGTCAGGTGTAGTTCCCAATGACCGGATAAAGGGAAATATAACCTCCATTTTCAAGAAAGGTGAAATGGATGACCCAGGGAGCTACAGACCAGTCAGTTTCACCTCAAGCCTGGAGAATCTTGAGCAGATTCTCCTGGAAGGCATGATAAGGGACATGGAAAACAACAAGGTGCTTGGTTACAGCCAGCATGGTCGTGAAGGGGAACTGCCTGACCAATTTGGTGGCCTTCTATGATGGGCTATGGAACTGATGGACAGGGGTAGAGCAGTTGATGTCATCTACCTGGACTTGTGCAAAGCGTTAGACACTGTCCCACACGACATCCGTGCTCAAATTGGCAAGACATCAATTTGATAGGTGAACCACTGAGTGTATAAAGAACTAGCTGGGTGGCTGCACGCAAAGAGCTACAGGCTGGGCAGAGAAGAGATTTAGAGGAGCCCCGCAGAGAAGGACTTGGCATTGTTGTTTGATGGGAAACTTAACATGATCTGGCTTCAGTGTGCCGTTGCAGCCCAGAGAGCCAAGTGTATCCTGGGCTGCATCAAAAGAAGCGTGACCAGTAGGTTGAAGGAGGTGATCCTGCCCCTCACTCTGCTCGCGAGAAATCACTTGGAGTACTGTGTGCAGTTCTGGTGTCCTCAACATAAAAAAGACATGGAACTGTTGGAACAAGTCCAGAGGAGGGCCACGGGGATGATCAGGGGACTGAAGCACCTCCTGTATGAAGACAGGCTGAGAAGTCTGGGCTGCTCAGCCTGGAGAAGAGAAGGCTGTGTGGAGACCTCATAGCAGCCTTCCAGTATCTGAAGGGGGGCCTATAAATAGTGCTGCAGGGGTCTTCATTAGGGACTGTTGTGATATAGGACAGAGGGTACCAGGTTAAATCTTGAACAGGGGAAGTTTAGATTGGATTTAAGGAAGAAGTTCTTTACTGTAAGGGTGGTGAAGCACTGGAATGGGCTGCCCAGGGAAGTTGTGAATGCTCCATCCCTGGCGGTGTTCAAGGTTAGGTTGGACAGAGCCTCGGGTTACATGGTTTAGTGTGAGGTGACCCTGTCCATGGCAGGGGAGTTGGAACCGGGTGATCTTATGGTCCTTTCCAACCCTAACTATTTTATGATTCTGAACTTAAATTACTCATATTCCTCAAATTGTCTTAGGTTTGTTCTCATTTTCCATGTGTTACTGACACACCAACACAAACACTGAATATTCTAATCATCTGATGTACTGATTTTGACATGTACAACTTCACGCTTCACTTGAATTATATTTGGTTTACATTCTAAAAATAATTTCTAGGTTTTGGGTAAAATGGAGAATTTTCAGCGGAAATTGGACGTTTGGACATTTCAGATAATTGGTTGGGATAGACTGTAATTTGAAGCTCAGCTGTAAGCAGACACAACTCATTTCTAGCTCACTGGTGTCACTTTTTGGCTCCATTTCTCCTTCCTGTCTAATAAGTGTAGTTTCAGAACTTAACAGATTGCTATGCAGGGTACTGTGAGGGATTTTTATTATACCATTTCTCCAGCCAATAATACAGAAATGACCTGGTGCAAACTTTGGGGATGGGCTGAGAAGTTACAGTGTGGGCATTAAGTATATGCCTTTTAAATACCAGGAATGTTTTTTTGAAAGAAAGAGGAAGGAAACCATCAATGTTGTCCAGATCACAGAAAACTATGTACTGTACTTTCTATATACTATAGTATATGGTATATGTAACTAGTATTTCTTTTATATTTTACCTGATAGTATGTGGGCTTTCAATTTCCATGGCCTGTCCTGTACTGCAGAGGAGCCTAAAAGTTTTTTTTTTTTTTTTTTTAGGATAAAACTTGTATTTTCGAATGCAGTAATTAAGTATTTCCGCATTTATGTTGGGTGATACTGAAATTCAAGAGAAGAGTAACTTGAAGTCATTAAAAGCCACTTGGTAAATCAGAAGAATTAACTAGGACCAGTGCCACATTAGCACAATGCCAGTGGTTGAGTTCTGCATATAAAACACTAGCTCGTGCCTTCCTTTAGCTCATTTGATTGACCTTGCATTCAGCTTGCATTGAATGAACTCTTGCTGAAGCTTTGCAGAAGCTAGAGAATGTGGATATGTGTTGTAATGGTTAGTGGAACATGGAAAGGCTCAAGTGTGTTGGCACAACCAATGTCTCAATAAGATGAGCTAACTGTATTGTTCATTGAGAAGTCACTGTGTCTTTTGGAAATTAAGTCTTGGCCAATGAGCAGTAGGTCTGTGTACACATACTTAATTTATATGTCTTTAGACTGAGGTATTTCATTTATAATTAAGTGTTTCAAGCAAAGTTCTAAACAGGTTCTTGAATGCATCATCCTTCAGCTGTGTCCTGAAAGAAGTTGGTGATGGGAGGATGGCATAGTCTTCTTCCTTTATCTGCTAGCATGAGTCCGTTCAATTCAGTTCAGTTGAGCTCAATTCAATTCAACGCAGTTCAGTTCAGCTCAATTTACATCAAAAGCTTTAAGAACAAATTTACTATACTACCTACATTTGCTGCTACAAACTAGCATAGAAATAAATGGCTATTACTGTTGTAGTGCTCACAAATTCTATAGTAAAAATAAAATTTACAATTAAGAATGTAAGATACAGCACATTTATATCCTAAATAGCCCTGAATTTGCAGTCACACTTCCAAACCCACCTCAGAATAAATCTGAAAAAACTTATCTTCTAACAAGTCTGTTGTGTGA
This sequence comes from Neopsephotus bourkii, assembly GCF_033783945.1. Classification (NCBI taxonomy): domain Eukaryota; kingdom Metazoa; phylum Chordata; class Aves; order Psittaciformes; family Psittacidae; genus Neopsephotus; species Neopsephotus bourkii. Next base: position 59,367 of record NW_026901478.1, read on the forward strand.
GTGCAGAAGCATAGGAAAGAGAAGTTACTGTCTAAAGCCACAAAAAGTGATCTAGCTATAATTCTCCTTGTACATTTGCAGAACTTACTCTTGTCCCTTCAATTTAGTAACGTAGCAATATAAAAGATAATTGCAGTTTAATAAATACAAGCTTTTTACTGTGCATTTCAGATATGACTCACCATTGTGTTGACTGCAGCCATGTAATTAATTGTGGAAAGTGTCAGTCATGCAAAACACCCTAGATCATAGAAAAGCTATTAAAATTATTTACAGAAACACAAATCATTGCTATGCATAACTTTTGAACTCTGAGCTAACTTCATGTTGGGGAGGAATTTGGATGTTTAGCAACAGTCCTTACAAAAAGCAGTAGTGCTTCTTCATGAAATAAATACAGTTGTTCAAAATGTGCCACATCTGTATGCTTCAGAGCTTTACTGAGTAAGTGACTGAGGCATGAAAGTCATACAGATACATGTATGCTGTTCCATGCTTCAGTGCTTTACTGAGTAAGTGACTGAGACATGGGAATCGTACAGATACATATATGCTGTTCCATGCCTCAGGAGTTTTTTCAGTTGTGTGGGAAATGCTGCTGGACTTTGTTGCTTTCGGCAAAATTAACCAGCCTGTTTTTAATGTTCAGCCAGTACATCTTTGTGTCATGGAAGCCCAGAATCATAGATTGGTTTGGGTTTAAAGGGGCCTTAAAGATCATCTAGTTCCAGCCCCCTGCCATGGGGAAGGACACCTTCCACTGGATCAGGTTGCTCAAAGCCCTGTCCAACTTGGCCTTGAGCACTGCCAGGGACGGGACTTCCACAGCTTCTCTGGGCAGCCTGTGCCAGTGTCTCACCACCCTCACAGGGAAGAATTTCTTCCTAATATCTAATCTAAATCTCCCCTCTTGTCAGGTTAAAACCATTCCCCCTTGTCCTGTCCCTACAGGCCCTTGTAAAAAGCCCCTTTCTGTGTTTCTTGTAGGCCCCCTTTAGGCACTGGAAGCTGCTCTAAGGTCTCCCCAGAGCCTTCTCTTCTCCAGCCTGAATAAGCCCAGCTCCCTCAGCTTGTCTTGAGAGCAGAGGTGCTCTAGCCCTCTCACCATCTTTGTAGTCTCTTCTGGATTCACTCCTAACAGCTCCAAATCCCTCCTGTGTGGTTGCCCACAGAGCTGGACACAGGACTTTAGGCAGATGTCTCACCAGAAGTGGAGTAGTGTTCTTCAAAGCAACATGAGTTTATTATGGCCAAATTTTGTTTTAAAAGTAATTCAGGATGTTTTAGTACTGAGAATCTGTGGTCTAACCTCCTCTGGATTTTGAGGAGTTAAGGTGCCCCTGTGTAACATCCCCCTTTTCACAACCTACATACTGGAGAAGGAAGACAAGTATTTTGTGTGTCTAACTCACTGATCTTCCTTTACACTATAGTACTTGTTCAGAAGATTTGTTGCCTGTGTTTTGTAACAGGTGAAATACTATGAGAGTACTGTGACTATTTGAAAGTGTATACCTACCAAAGGTTGTTCTGACATATTCAATTGCGGTCAAACAAAATTAACAACGTTGGATCAGTGCAGTGCATATTATGGGGGAATTATAATTGGCAGCATTTTTGGTCACACAAAGTGGCTTTCTTTGTGAGCTTTGAATGTTACTATATTTCCTTATTTGTGGACAGAAAAGCAGATTGAAGTTCTTCTGTTTCAAAGCAAAGTTTGTTTTTCTGAAAGTGAATGGAAAAATATGATTTTTTTTACAGCCTTTTTTAGTCAGGAATTTATAAATGGCATTTGCAGAGATTAAACTGATAATTAAAAATATTGTGGAGTTCAAATAAGATAGTTTCCCTATGGTAAAAAAAAAAGTCAACTCTGTGTTGACAGTCCTTCACATGTATGGTGGAAAAATGTGTATCTGACATGTTCACGTAGGAATGAGGACATGAACTTCATTTTTATGAACAATTCATATTATGAAATGATTTATCAATCATTTTAATGAACAATTTTCATCTTATAAAACCATTTCATAATAGTTTTATTAGAAGTACAGAGATTACCAAGGTTTACTCATATTTCCCCAAACTATTTACTAAGTTCATAATTTTTCAGGCTTTGTAGAAGATTCAAACAATCACCAGTGAGTACATAACTCATTTTGTGCTCAAAAAAATCTAGAGGTACTTTTAGCTTGTTTATGAAGGAGTATGTTTCCCTTGTGGTTTGAGCCTCTTCTTTAACTCAGTAGTCTCATGGCACTCGATTTGTATAGAACAATGGGTGAGGGAAAAGCATATTTGAGTATTAGTTTATTGGACCCGTGCTTTAAATGCCTGTTATTGAATAGTTCCAGATTGACAGTACAATACTGTAAATTGTTTACAAAACCATGATACATTTCTTATAATTTATTCACAATTTCAGGTAAAATGGGCTGCCTGTATGGTTATAACACCAAAGTTAGGGGTTAATAGGTAATAATAGTATACTGAGTCATTTGTGCATTCCACGTTATCAAATAATCTATGTTTTGTTATTGAGCACAAATGGAAATTTAAATGCTCATTTTAGGAGCAATGCATGTCTTCTCATATGTTGCCTAGTGATTCTCATTTCATGTTTATTTAGATCACAACAAACACTTCAATTGGATTAGCTCATAGAGCATTTCAAATGCATCTAAAATAAAAAAACTTTAAGAGGGTACATTTGCTTTTCATGCTACTTGTGTTTCTACAGTGTGACTTCTATGTGCTGGAATAATTTTTACTTTGTTATAGAAGAGGAAAGTGATTCTAAGGGACAACACAATCCTTTTGCAGTTACATTATCTGCATCATATTTGTTTAAAAGTGTAAGAGTAACAAATCACTATACAGTACCAGAATAAATGAAAGAATAGGTTGAAAATATTTTAGTCTTGTTTTAGCTGTTCATAGTTCTAGTTGTAGTTTAAAGTAGTTGTTAGTTGCCTGTTTTGTTTTTTTTTTTCTCTCCTAACATATATTTTTAATATATTCCAGTCCGTCAGTAATAGAATCACAGAATCGTTTAGATTGGAAAAGACCTTTAATGTCATCAAGTCCAACCATAAAGCTAACACTGCCAAATCCACCACTAAGCAATATCCTTAAGTACCACATCTACACATCTTTTAAATACCTTCAGGGATGGTGACTCCATCACTTCCCTCGGTAGCCAGTTCCAGTCCTTGACAGCCCTCTCAGCTGAGAATTTTTTCCTAATACCCAATCTAAACAACCCCTGGTGCAACTGGGGAGGTTTATCTGTTGTTACATGGGAGAAGAGACCAACCCACACCTCACTGCAACCTCCTTTCAGGCAGTTGTAGAGAGCAATAATGTCACCTCTGAGATTTCTATTCTCCAGACTAAACACCCCCACTGCCCTTAGCTGTTCCTCATCAGACTTGTACTCCAGGCCCTTCATCAGCTCCACTGCCCTTCTCTGGACCCACTCCAGCACCTCAATGTCTCTCTTGTAGTGAAAGGCCCAGAACTGAACACAGGATTTGAGGTGCAGCCTCACCAGTGCCCAGTGCGGGGGATGATCACTGCCCTGGCGCTGCTGGCTGCACTATTGTTGATACAGCCCAGGATGCTGTTGGCCTTCATGGCTGCCTGGGCACAAGCTGGTTCATGTTCAGATGGCTGTTGACCAACACACCCAGGTCGTTTTCTGCAGGGCAGCTTTCCAGCCACTCTACCCAAGCCTGTGTGTCACACGGGGTTGTTGTGACCATGTGTTATCATTCTTATTCCAGTAAAATGCCTCAAGAAAACAAGTACCCTGCTGAAATTTGGAAAAAGAAAAAAAAAAAACCAAAACCAAACAACAACAACAACAAAAAGGCAAATTTAAAAGACTCGGTTTGTCAATATACTTCAAAACTGGAAAATAGCTTTTAACGTAATTCATATTTTTCAGGCTTTCTTTATAGAAAACATTTTCAAATGTCAATGCAATTTATGTTAGAGCATTAAATGTGCTCTTACCTTCTGGTTTATTATACTTCCTGCAAAAAGATTAAATCACCCATCTATATGGGCACGGAAAACACAGTTAAGGACTCCTGAAAGCGTATTTCAAGTTCAGTATGGAGCAAGTGAATTTCCCTTTTCTTTCCATAAAAAGGGCAGTGTATCTTAACTGAGCCTCAGTATGTGATTCACAAGAGATGTCTCTCTCTCCCTTGCAAGAATAATTTGAGATTTTGAAAGAAAGTGAGTAGAAAGGGCAATATTCTATCACTAGATTCCAGTGTAGAAACTACAGATTATACAGACAATACATGTGCTGCATGGATATTTTTTTTTTTTTTAATTTTTCTTTTTACTAAGTCTTATTTTGTGTGTTTCAAGTATGGATCAATACAGATGAACAACAAAAGATCTCACAATTTGGGCAGAAGAGATGCTATCGCATGCAGAGTCTTAAGGAGTAATGGTAATGCGTGACCGCAAGTCCAAAAGGTTTTAATAACAGCACTTATTTAGTTGATTGAAAATATATAAGGTGACATGTAAGAACATAATCCATTGTAATCTGGTATAAAGATACTTAAAAATATGTTTTTGTCTTTTAAAAAATGCATAGCAAGTGGATGAGATTGCAAGTTTAGTCACACGTATTAATTATACTGAATTTTTAGTTTTAATTAGAGTAGCTCTTTTGAGACTAAAACTTTTACCACTAGGCCGTTTGAAACCTATGAGATAAAAAGGAAGAGTTCTTTCAGAATATTATTTACATGATTTTAATTAATGATTATAATCTCCATAGCCGTTTTTTGAAAAAGAGCACTTAATCCCTTAACCAGTTTTGATAATTTGCATTTTGCGAAAAACATGTAAGCCCTGCAGGCATATCATCTCAAATTCTTTTCAAACCAAACTTATTTTTAGAGAATTTTGTTTTGTTCCTGCTCCAAGTCCTGTTTCCTATCATAACACCTGTTTCTCATGCAGAGTGAACTGATTGGTAGAAAAGTAAAGTTTGCTTCCTTTTGCCAAGACAGAACATAGCCCTTGGCAAGGTAGCCTTTGAAAACAGTTTTTCATGCAGAGACCGTATAAAAGCAGTACTGCTGTTGCCAAGATCCTCTGACTAATGAAGGGTCGGAGCAATAGTGTGCTCTTTCTCATTGCTGGTGGCACGTTTATGTAGCATTTCTGAGAAAAGGCACTAGCGTTTCAAACAGAAGCTACAAGTTTAACCTTCTAGGAGGAAGGTCAGTGTTAGTTTTTATTGATAACATAGAAGAAAGCAACTATATAGGAATCTGAAAGATAAATTCTGTGGCAAGTTGAAACTTTTAAAAACAGTGAGTTCTCAAATGTTTTTTAACAAAAATCAATTTAAAAAAGTTTGTGTTTACAGTTACTTCTTTGAATCTCAGAGCAGGCTTATGCTTAGTGTTCCATATTGATGATTCAGAGAACCAATTCCTAACTAGGGGGGATTAGCATATAGACTGAATTTAAAGGTCAGAATTTCAGGAGCTCACTTACAGAATAATTTTTTTCTTTTTTCCCCTTGTTGGAAAAATGTGTAGTAAAAAAGATGGAATATTCCTTGTGTTTAGAAATCCTGGCTATTATTAACATTCCATTTTTTCCAGTGTGTGTAGCAAATAATCTTTTCTGTGACAGAGAACGAAAAATCAGGTATCAGGTATACTCATATTTTTAAATAAAGGCTTTCGGTAAAACTTTTTTATAATGGATAGGCTGTAATCTATGAAGCCAGGAATTTCTGAGTAAAATTTTAATTAAAGTATTAAGTGTCTCACAGCTATAGAAATATCAAGTAAGTATATATTCTGTCAACAAACAAGCAAATGAAAACAAGATGAGGTAAGTTACTTCAGGTAACAAAATTAATAGCTACTCTGGATGTCCTCGCATAATGAAAGCTCTTAACTCTCAAAAAGTTCCTTGTGGGCTTCTTGTGTATTATGATTCTTGAGAAACCACAGTAGTCCATTCATATGGAGCACTCTTTAGAAGGAGTCTTAGCTGAATTAGCAGTAGCACTCACAGTGATTAGGATTGGCTGTGTATTAACAGCAATTGAACTCTCCTTTTATAACCACCATTTCTAGAAAAAAACTTCTGAAACACATCCAAAACATAGTCCCATACAAGCTACAGTGAAGAGAATTAACTCTATCCCAGCCAAAACCAGCACAGACACTTCAGAGTGTCTGAAATAATTTTTAAGCTTCCGTGATGCGCTTGCTTCCTACAAGGTGTATATATTGTTACGTGTAGAAAAAAGATACGTACTGTTGGATCTTGAGCTCAATATCAGTATCCTGAGTTCAGATTTTAATTGGATGGCTACTCTCAGGGCATGGGGCTGAAATGAACAACACCATCAGAACGACACTGTTTCTTGAGCAAAGTTAATTTATCTTTCTCCAGTTTTCCTAAGTCACTTTTGAGTAATTGTGTAAATTGGACCCACTGCTATAGCTGTGTGATAAACAAAGTCCCACCCATTATTGGTATAACGAATAATGGACCATGCACTTGATAATTCTCAATGTTAATGTGACAACTGATAAAATTTCTGCATTTATACAAGCTAGTAGCAGGATGAGTTGATTATGTAGTTCCAGTCACTGAATTAGAGCTTCAATTCTGTCACTAAATGTTTACAGTAGTAGTAGTTCTAAAGATTTTATCAGCCTAGATAGCTAATAACTACCTAAAAGATATTTCCCCATAGCCCTACAGTACAGAAATAAATATGTGCAATCCTAGCAAAGAAATAACATGCTGAAGAAGTCTTTTGGAACTGGATATTTTGATAGTTTGGTACTGTGCAGAACCCACTTACCTGTATGACTGTGTCATTTTCCCACTAGGAAGTTGTCTTATGAACACTTCATGTCCAAACAGCAGCTCATCTGTCAACTATTTAACAGAACCTGAGAGACATTTGGACAACAACCACTGAAATTACCCAATTACTCATCTGACAAAGAATTCCTTATGTAAGATTCATTGTCTGTCCTTGGATAATCAGTGGTGCATGTTTTTACAAATCCTGCCCTGATGCTCCTCTGACACATTCAGAACTCTCAGTTTCATTACTTTATAGTAGATGTATGCATCAGTTTATATGTGGAGCAAGTCTGGAGGAGGTCCACGATGATGATAAAGGAGCTGGAGCACCTCCTGTGTGAAGATAGGCTGGGAAAGTTGGGGCTGTTCAGCATGGAAGAGAAGGTTGTGTGGAGACCTTGTAGCAGCCTTCCATTACGTAATGGTGTCCTGTAAGGATGCTGGAGAGGGACTTTTCATCAGGGACTGTAGTGATAGGACAAGGGGTAATGGGTTCAAACTTAAATAGGGGAAGTTCAGGTTAGATAGAAGGAAGAATTTTTTTAATGTGAGGGTGATGGCACTGGCACAGGTTGCCCAGACAAGTGGTAAATGCTCCATCCCTGGGAGTGTTGAAGGTCAGGTTGCACAGAGCCTTGAGCAACATAGTCTAGGATGAGGCATCCGTCCCCAAAGCTTGGGGGGTTGGAAGTTGGAACTAGGTGATCTTAAGGTTCTTTCCAACCCTAACCATTCTATGATTCTTTGATACTGTTTCAGCTATTCACGTTTGCTCTAACATAGCAAATATGACTTGGGATAAAATTGCAGAAGTCTAACTGGAAAAATGCAAGCAACAGTAGAAAGAAACCCCAAAACCTGATTATTTTGTTCCTTATTTCACACTTTAAAATACAGAAGCAATATCTATAACACATTCTTCTTTTACATATTTTAACATTTTCTGCAAGCTTGTTCAACATGATATATTTGATAACCAATTCAGGCGGTTAAACTGAAGATTGCAATTGTAAGGTCTGTTCTGAATTTAATATAGAATCATGGAATAGTCTACGTGGCAGGGGTTGGTGGGATCATCTGGTCCTACCTGCTTCTGAAAGCAGATCTTTAGTTAGTTTATCAAGCCAAATCTTGAGAATTTCCACTGGGGGAGATTCTAGCACTTTAGGAAATCTACTCCAATGTTTAAGTTTTCTGAGAATTGTCTTAGTCTTTTCCCAGTGGAGGACTCAAAAAAATACAAAGAAGAGAAGTTTGCATCATCTTATTCCCCACCCTTCCCCAACCCACCCTCCCACTAAAAGAAAAGTCTGACATTATAAAACTCTATGTTTCATTTGACTCTGACTAAAATTGCAGCCAGGAACTGGAGCTTTGTGTGTTGGTTTAAGTCCTTTATGTCGGCACTGACAAGGTCAGTAATACTTTCTGTCATCTTTTAATTGTTAGTAATTTATCAAAGAAAAATCACTACTCTGAACTTTGAACATGAGTTCTTCAGGGAATTTGCTGAGATGTTCCCAGTTACAAACAGTATTGAATACCTCTTCTTGAAAAAGTAATTATTAGATCCTTTTCCATTGTGTTTACAGGGTAGCAAAGAATACTGATCAATTTTGAAAACAAGTAGGACATAAAAACTATTTTTTTTACATTTCACATTATTCAAATACAGTTTCTTATTTCTAAATATGTAATACAAATACAGCTTTTTTTTGGAAAATCAAAATAGTTTTTTCAAATTTGAAAACAGCAACAAAGTCTAACTTAAAATCTGTTTTTTTACTGATGAAAGTCTAATCATAGAATGGTTAGGGTTGGAAAGGACCTTAAGATCATCAAGTTCCAACCCCCCTGCCACGGGCAGGGACACCTCACTCTAAACCATATCACCCAAGGCCTCGTCCAACCTGGCCTTGAACACTGCCAGGGATGGAGCATTCACAGCTTCCCTGTGCAACCTATTCCAGTGCCTCACCACACTAACAGGAAAGAATTTCCTCCTCATATCCAATCTAAACTTCCCCTGTTTAAGCTTGAACCCATTACCCCTTGTCCTGTCACTACAGTCCCTAATGAAGAGTCCCTCTGCAGCATCATATATGCCCCATTCAGATACTGGAAGGCTGCTATGAGGTCTCCATGCTCTTTTTTTTCTTCCCATAATTAGCATATTAAGATTTAGTCTTTTAAACTTTTGTCATTCAGCGTGAGTAGGACAACAATAAACTGACTAATAATATTAAAGCTGACATAACCAGAGCTTTGCACTCTTGATTATTATTGTATATAAAATTTTCAATTTGTAAGTCACCTTTTTTTTGAGTGAAATTCCTATTCAATTATTTATTTACTCCACTAACCTGAAACAAAATCTAATAAAATAACTGTGTGATATGGCTGTAATATGAGCAATCTGAGGCATAGCTACAGGCTGGGCAGAGAAGAGATTCAGAGCAGACCTGCCTAGAAGGACTTGGGGATGTTGGTCAATGAGAAAATGAACATGAGCCGGCTTCAGTGTGCACTTGCAGCCCAGAGAGTCAACCATATCCTGGGCTGCGTCAAAAGGAGTGTGACCAGCAGGTTGAAGGAGGTGATCCTGCCCTTCTACTCTGCTGTCGTGAGACCTCGCAATACTGTGTGGTACAATACTGTGCAGAACAGTATTGTGTACAGTTCTGGTGTCCTCAACATAAAAACGACATGGAACTGTTGGAACAAGTCCAAGGGCCACGAGGATTATCAGGGGACTGGAGCACCTCCCTTATGAAGACAGGCTGAGAAAGTTGGGGCTGTTCAGCCTGGAGCAGAGAAGGCTGCGTGAAGACCTCATAGCAGCCTTCCAGTATCTGAAGGGGGCCTATAGGGATGCTAGAGAGAGACTCTTCATTGGGAACTGTAGTGATAGAACAAGGGGTAATGGGTTCGAACTTAAACAGGGGAAGTTTAGATTGGATATAAGGAAGAAGTTCTTTACTGTGAGGGTGGTGAGGCACTGGAATGGCTTGTCCAAGGAAGCTGTGAATGCTCTGTCCCTGGTGGTGTTTAAGGACAGGTTGAACAGAGCCTTGGGTGACATGATTTAGTGTGATGTGTCCCTGCCCATGGCAGGGGAGTTGGAACTAGATAATCTTAAGGCCCTTTCTAACATCAATAATTCTATGCTATGCTACGCTGTGCTATTCTAAATACAGCTTGGAAGCCCCTTTTGATTATGGCGTTAGTGTAGTGTGATGGATTTACATTTCCATAAGATAGTCATAATTAATCTTTAACAGTTTGTGTATTAATGCATTTTCGTTTTCATGTAGGCGTAAATATAATACTTACCTCCTAAATAATAGAAGTCATCTTTTTTCAATTAAGAGATTGTAGATAAATTATTTTTTTTCTCCACAAATGGTGTCATAGTAAAATTTCTACTGGCTTTTCTTGGCCTAACATAGTGTACTCAGGGATTATTTTACTGGGGTTGTATTATAATAGAGAAACTTAAATTCTTATAACACATGATCTAAATTTAATTGCTTTGAGAAGAAACTTCAGCTCCTTATGAAGGGATGTCCTGGAGTAAAGTGTTGTTTGGGTTACAAGTCTAAAATACCCATATAGAAGAATATTCCGCCTGAATATTATAATAAAACTTCTTTTTTAAATGTCCTTTGTACAATGATTTTTTTCCCATATATATCCAAATAGAAGACAGTTGTTCTTAAATGAAAATTGTTAATTATTGAAGGGTTTCTGCTATTACATAATACAGGATTGAAACAAGTGGGTATCATTGTACTTGAATTTAGAGGCTCTTTATGTTATGAGAAGGGTATCCTCAGGATGTTTTATGTATTATAAAGCAAGGAATTAAATTATAAATTAAATAAAACCATTATGTGTGCCTTAGTCACACAGTAAAACTGATCTGTCCGACAAGCCAGTCAATATGGCTGAACACTGGTACAGTAAGTGTTTTTTAAGTAAGTTATACATGTTTCAAACAGTTAACTCAGTTACAGCATGTTTTTCTGTGATGTTATTTAAGCTAATGCAAGTTCCATTTTTGTTAAACTTTGTGAAATTAGGAATTAAAGATTACAGAGACCTGATTTAAAAATTCATTTAATGTAAACTTTGAACCATTTTACAGTTTCAGAACACTGCAAAGGACTAAAAATATGTCTGTGTATATGGACACTGTATGTTCTTCTATGTCTAAAAGCTAAATGGTGGCTAATGAACTGTCATAGGTTCAACATACTTTCACCTAACCTCTGAATGAAAATTTTATCTGTTGCTGACACCTTCCATCTCAGAGAAATTGCTTCCCAGAGCAGGCAGTTTGAGAGGATTACTGGTAAAGGCAGGAGGGGGTGCTGTAGAACTGTACAGCAGTGTTGCATGACCAAGGCTCCTGCTACAGCGTGTACCACAGGGCTCCATTCTGCATCACCACCTGCAGCAGTGATGGTGCAGCAACCCAGAACCTCCACAAGGCAGAGGTGGTTCTGGCACAGCAGGGACACTGTGCCACAGGTGGCTGTCCCCAGCTGCTTGGATCTGCAGTTGCAGCTAAGGCACTGCAGTAATAATGACGCTGTGCTGCCTTGCTCATCGTCAGGTTGCAAGGCAGAGCTAATGGGAATGAACTGTTTAACACTTGTGCCAGTTCAGATTTCCATGCTGCAGTGAAAAAGGATAGAGAGTTTTATCTGGAGGTGTAAATATATCATTACTGTCTTTTCAGAAACATTTTTGCTTACTTTCAAAGCAAATACAGTATTTTAATACTTTAATTTTGTACCACTTCTAAGTTTATTATTAGCCTTAAAGACCCTGCAGGGGTCAGGTATTTGGTCTACGGAGCAGAAAATTTGAATGATGGCTCTGATAGATTAGGAAAAAATGTACAGAAGGACAGGAGAGCACAGGAGAAATTTTTGTTTATTCTTATGTCATGATGATTCAAATAGCTGCAATGTACTAAATAACGTATTCTAGTTTTGTGAGGAGGTGAAGCAACCCTAGGAACTAAGCAAAACGTATCTCAATTAGGCTGTAAGTATTTGAATTGAGCCTGTAATAGAAAACATCAAGTTCAGTGATGCTGTTCAGTGAAGGAATTGAGGTATCCCAGACTGCTGTCTGCACAGGCTGGGAGGCTGGCGCAACTTGGTCCTGACAGTCAAAGGGTAGCAACCTCCTCCTCCCCAGGGCTTCAGAGCTGTGCTTAGTCTCCTTGCCCTCCTTTCCTCCACTTTGTAATGAGTTTCCCCTAATAGCTCTTGCCTGTGTGAGAGAAATGCCCCAGGTCAGTGACATGCCTATCTTGTGTTAAGGCAGTCTTTAGAGTTTCTATGGAACAGTGGTATAGGGAGCAGTTTTCCTTTTATCCCTCTTTAAATCTTCAAGGGCTGAAGCCTTGCCTTGAAGGGAATCCACACTGAGGCTCTTACTGGGTTGTGGTGATCATGCAACAGAACTAGCAAGAAACAGGGAGAAAAATGTTTTAAAAATGATTTAAATTACAGTAAATGGGTTGATAGAGGGCAGAATCAGTGTTTATTAGTATTGAGTGCTATAGATGCACAGTAATAAACAGAATACAGTTCTGGAAATCTTAATGCAACATTGTGTGGTTTCATTTATTTTGGACTGTAGAATAATTTTGTATTCAGGAACCTCTTTAGAGTCATTGCCTCCAAGTTTTTAGTTTTTTATACCCATTGAAATTAAAAATAAAACCAGTTTAATTTCATAGTTATTAAATTGAAAACGCTTCGGGTATCCCTGGAATTTCCCATCCTACTGCCTCATAAGTATGTATCACTGGTACGTAGCAATTGATTCATCGAAAAACTGTAAGAACTCATCAACAAAGTTTAAGTTGGCAAGCAGGTATTCAGTATTGCGGCCCTGGCAGACATGGGGGATAGCTTCTCCAAGTGTGTCTCACTCAAGCACCAAGCAAGCTGTGATTATATAATCATTAAACGTACATATTCGTTACATTGCATGCATATTCATGAAGTTACTTATGCATTACATCATACCTCTAGAAAATTATTCCTGTATGTGCACAGTAATGTAGTAGTGGTCTTTTGGACTACTGGTGGTTGTTTCTTCATCATCTTCCTCTTCATCACTTCGTCCTTTGGCTGAACTTTGGAGTTGGCCAGACTTCTTGTCTATTTGCCAGCTGCTTAGTTGGTTCTAACTGGTTTCCCTAAATATTAACTGAAGAATTCTCTTCCTTATCATTGTTATAGAGGCCACGTGGGGTCCCGGTCACTTGGTTACGAGCAAAAGGCTTGTTCTATATACAATGAGCTATCCTTCATTCTGTCTTTATTGTTCTTTCCCCATCTCACAATAAAAAGGGCAAAATAGGGTAATACCATTTTCTCCAATTGGAGGCAGTGTTACCATTAAGAGAATCTGCCCCAAAGGTTGCACATGTTTCTCAGGTATGCTACATAAGTTACAGATATATTTTGTGTTGAACATGTTTCTGTAGAACAGTAACATACTGATTTTGCCTCTAGCTTCCTTGGGATTGACTTTTCATCCACAGAGTTAGTGTTAAAAATAATATTGGTTAAAGGCCACCTCATGGTCTCTTCTTTTAATTGTGCATCTGGGTACACCAACTTACACTTCTAATGTCAAAGTTGCAGTACAGTTACCTCTGTCTAAAATATTAACCAGATAAGTCACTTCTAACCCTAGGCCGGCAAGACACTGGTCTGTCTCCTTTGATGAAATACAAAATTAAAACCATTACTCAAGACAGAGCTGTAATAACAGCATTGACATAAAGTGCTCAAACTTTGTAAAGTGCAGAAGTAATATCCCTCTTTGATCTTCATTTAATAATTGTGTGCTTTCACAAGCTTTTCAAGAGAACATTTTAGACACTGGAAGTGCCTGGAAATCAAATCTTTATTAAATATTTATGGGGGAGGACACCTAATGACTTTTCTAGGGGACCCTGCAAAGAGGTTCAGTATCCATAGAGTGCACTTATCATTATTTTTTGTTGTTATTGTTGTTGTCATTAATTATTTAAGTGCCAGCAATTTGCTCAAAGCTGTACAAGACACAAAAAAATATTATTCCAGCCTCTAGAAACTTAGTCTCAATCAAACCACTGGGTAAAGTACATTAACTCACTATGGAATACACTCTTTCAAAAAGCAAGCCTGATTACTGAGGAGAGCACCTTTTCACATTGCTTCTTATTTTTTCTTATGCCATCCTTGCTGATCTGCCTTGCAAGCGCAGAAGTTGCTGCAGGAGGCAGGACCATGTTGTAGGAGAAGGAGTAAATGAAGGCCACTGTTTGCTTCCTCACATTTACAGGAACTGCAGGGACAGCTCTTTTTTAATTTGCACTGTGACGTCTTGATGGAGAAGATGGGAAGGGGCACTGTTACCGTCTCCTGAAAGACAAGGTCTATGTACTTAAAGTCTTTGCAGACCTAAGATGTGTCAGGACAAAAGAAAATGGGGCCAGAGTTCTTTGTGGACTGGCTAAAAATAAGAAATTGCTGCTTGGCGTACCAGCATGGGGTTGTCATACAGGAAGGTATATGAGAGTCTGATGAGAGCTGAAGGAAAGAGATACCAAAAAAGCACAGTAACCAGTGCTGCTGGTAAAAAAAAGGGGATTTTTTTTTTTCCTAAGAGCTGTTTAACATTTAGGCTAAATAGATCCTCATAAGGTTTTTAAAAGGCAAAGCATGCTAGAATTTTGAAGGACAGGCTGTTTTGAAGGATAATACAGTTTGACAGAAAGTGGCATGATGTAGCGCATGTATTTCAAAATAGGTAGGTAGGAATGATACCAAACAAGCAACTAGGCATTTGAACAGCTTGGGTGGGTAGACAGCAAGGAGGCAACACTGAACTGAAACCTCTGGCCTTAGATAATCTGGAAATAGTGCAGAATAAAGGATGATCATCTACCTTGAATATCTCTGTAATGAATTTACAGACTTATGTTTTGTAAAAAAAAAACTTAGCAGAGGAGAAGAAAGAAAAAGACTGCAGAAGGAAGTTTGAGTATCATCAGCATGTGAATGAATTTACACAAGAACAGAGGATAAAATGACAAAGAATTAGAAATGGGAACCACCAGTAAAATAAAATAAGAAGAAACAGTATAAGCATTAAAAAAAAAAAAAAAAAAAGATCGCTTAAATCCCAGTGCCAAGAGGTGTTCAGGACCATTGGAGAAAAAAATGACAGAAAAAAGAGGCCTTAAGGATTTTCTAGGACAGGGAAACAGGGGCCTGTGAGAGCACTTAATTTGAATGAAGCTGGAAACAAGGTATGCTAAACTGGATTGCAAGCAATTCCGATGAGAAGCAGTAGGAGATAAAGAGGTGGATGTGTGTGTACTAGTTCTTTCACAAAGCTCCTCCAAGCTGTGTTTGTTACAAGTTATGATGAACTCAAACCAGTGTGTATATTATGTCTCTTGTGTTGATTAGGAATTGATTATGTGTATAATCAAGAATATGATATGATTACATCAGCCTGGTCCTGATTTGTGACTCAGCTACAATGGATCTATGTATGCTGTTTAATGTATATCTGTCAGCTGGCAAAAGAAGGGCTTTAACTAAATAACTAAAACATTTGCAGTTTGATGCACAGTTACTTATGGTTTTGACAAGATCTGGGTTTTGTTAATATTATTTTAAAATAGACTGCTTGAACATCTCAGCACCAATGGGTTCCTGTTTCAGTTTATTACACTTTTCCGGGTACTGTAATGTTGGAGAATGTTTACTTCTTTAAAAATAATTATACTGATTTTTAAGTTGCATTGGTTTTTATTTATAAAGGAGAACAGCATTCACGATTTGAAACCTTTTTTGTGAATTTTAACAGTATAAGATTTTTTAGATGTTAAATGCATTTTAACAACAGATTCTGAAACCACACACATAATGAATGATCACTTTTAAAATTAAATATTGAAAATTGTGTTTTATTGAAGTTTTCCACTGCAAATGAAACAAGACCATCGAATCTTAAGCACAATCTTTTGCTTTAAAGTTACAATGATGTAATATGTCATGCTAGTTACATGATATAAATTTGTACTATTACATGCATGGAGTAGACTTTGAAGTACACTGGGGAAAACTGAGAAAAAACACAGATAATAATATAATTATTATAATCATAATTTTAGTTTGATGATCACCATGGTAACTAATGGAAGATGAGGAGCTGTTCATCATGCTATTTGTAGTTTATCTGGACACGAGTGTGTTACATTTTGGTAAAGCTCACAAAATTGCTTTTGCTCCAAAGTGTCATTTTGCATAATAAGGAAAGGAGGGCAAAAAGCAGTTACAGAGTTTAGAGAGACAATATTAGAAGTCTCTACAAGATTTATAGTATCATAAAAATATAAATCTGGAAGACTAATAATTTACTTTCAATTCTGTCTCTGTTCTGAGTACATATTCCTAGGAATATGCATCACAAAACTGTCTAACATCTTACATCGCTCAGCTTCCTTGGAAACCTGGTTTAGTCCTTATCTATTCTGACAGTAAAGTGGGTGAATATAATCAAGAGTCTTTGCTACAAGTGATTTGTTTTTCTTCCAAAGATCATGGAATGTCTTTTTTGATAGATGCATTTGATGTTGTCATGGTTTAACCCCATCTGGTAACTAAGTGCCACCCATCCTCCTCCCACCCTGGGTGCAATGTGGAGGACAATTGGAAGAGCTCTTATCAGAAATCTGTTCTTGCATGTCTTCATCATAGCCTTTGTAACAGACCAACTAAACCCAGTACCCCTAACCTGTCATTTAGTTGCTAGATGCCTATCTAGCACTAATTTTGTCCATTTTGGAAATAGCTGTCCTGAGCTGGAAACAAGGCTGTGTGAAACAACCCAACAGCAGAAATCACCTCTCGTGCATCACACATCTTAATTTTATTAATACAGTGCTGAAGAAAATCAGTTTGCATCATGCTGTTGTTGGCTCTTGAATAGTCTGTAATAAGTTGAAATATTCTACCAATCTTTGTTTCGTTTGCTTTATTCTTTACCAAAATGGGAGCAACAAATCTTTCTGTTATTTTTTTTCTGGTTTGTGGAGGGATCTAAATTTGTGTGTATTTATTAGAAAACAGGTTTTGAAATCACAGTTAGGTTTTATGTTATAATAGTATCATGAGTAGTAAATTATTTTTAGTTCTTCAAGGCTTGCCAATGAATTCCCAAGTACTTCCGGGCATGATCTGAGTTCTAAGAAAAGTGGGAAAGTAGTATTTATAGTTTTTTGGCATATGTAAAATACAAAATTTAACGCCATACCCAAAAAGAGGGATTTAATTAATAGAATTTTTGATGTCAGTTGCTTGTGAGGGAGTGTGTAAGAGTGTTTTTCTGACAATTCATGTAGTGAAGCATCACAGTTGTCTAAGTAGCTTATAACCTGAAATCTTGAGTCACATTGTTACCAGATGTATCTATTAGGTACATATTGCAACTACAGCTGTCAAGCTTTTCATTTTTGTACTACACAATCTCCCTTCCTGGCTCCCTGCATTCCTTCCACCCTCCATTCCTTCCTCTCTCCTCTTTCTCTCAGTCTTGCTTCCCCACATTTCCCCTTTTTTTTTGTTTTTCACCTTTTCTCTGTCTCTGTCCCATCTTGCTGCACATTCAGCAGTACAGCAGGAACTTTCAAACCCTTGGCTGTGAGCAAGTGCTGAAGGAAACTGTCAGGAATTCTGGTGGTCTTTTCGTATTTGTAATATGAAATGAATGTAACTCTCCTTTATAAATAAATTCCCAGGAAAAACAAAACCAAGTGAAAATCTCTCTTGCTTTTAAATTACTGAACTCAAAATTAAAAGCTTTGCAGTCAGAGCTGGGTTAGATGGGAGAACTGAAAAAACCATTTGATTACTCAACTCTGGGAAGAGCTGAGAGTTCTACTGAGACAAAGTCGTCATGACCGAGATCATCTGCAGAACAGCAGGCAACGTAAGTACACTTTCTTATCAGATAGCATCATTTTAGGTTTATCAAATTAGCAAGCAGGAAGCTGCTATTGAAACACTCTGGACTGCATTTGTACTTTTAGTTCTTCACCTGATGTTCCTCTTTCGGTACTAGACATCAAGATGTACAATTTGAAACTAAATGGTTATGAAGTCTATATTTATATGGCACAGTACAGCGATCCAAGTAAGCTAGGTCACATCCTACATTAGTGCAGCTCTCTGCTGTGGTTGATTTGTCCTATTGAGGAGTGTTATCTGCATCTGCACAGCACTGCATTGTGCTATGTAGATGGTGCTAAATTTCATTTTTTTCTTTGTGAGTTAGGAAGATACACTGTATACATGCTGAAGTATTCACAGAATCTGATATACGTTTAATTAGATTCTTATTGTTTACATTTTATTGGAACATGATTAGGTTAACGCGTGAGGATTTTTCTTTACTGGCAGTGTGTGGGAAGCTGCATTTGGATGAGCATTGTATATGGTTGATGTGCACAAAACAGCATTTTCTGATCCTTTTAATGTAGTGAAGAGCTTATAGTAATTTTTGCTCTTTGTTTATATCAGGTATTCACAGTTAATGTTTAGGAACTTTATTTCTGATTCAAATATAAAAATAATTACATTTTAAGTCAATCAGACAATAATTTGAGATGTGAGTTGAATATGTGATTATATATCTATACAGCTCTTTAAATATATTTTAACATTTAAAAAAAATCTCTTTTTCTTCCTTGGGCTAAAAAATACAATTTGTAGAAATCTTCAGCCCAAAGTAAGGAAAACCATGTAATATGAAGTTGCATGACACACTAAGACTGGGTTCCCTGAAAAGAATCAAGAAGTATGAACCTAGAGTTACTTAGATTTCTTAAGAAAGGTATTTTCTGCAAAAAGGGAGGGAACAAACCTGCTTTTTAAACAAAATTTGAACTAATTGGTTTTTGCATCATTTTTTTACCATTATAAGTACTATATTCTTTGTGGTGATTTCCTGTGTTCAGCAGTAGCAGTCATTTTTCTCCTTCTTGGTATCTGGTGCAGTGCTGTGGTTTTCACTTTCAGCCTGGGAACAGTGCTGATAACACCGATGGTTTTAGTTGTTGCTAAGTAATGATTACTCCGACTGAGGACTTTCTGAGTCTCATGCTTTGCCAGGGAGGAGGGGAAGCTGGGAGGAAGCAGAGACAGGACAGCTGACGCAAACTAGCCAAAGAGGTCTTCCATACCACAGCATGTCATGCCCAGTATATAAACTGGGGGCAGTCACCTAGAAGGCCCAGATCACTCCTCAAGTTTGGCTGGGTATTGGTCAGTGGGTGGTGAGCTGTTGTATTCTCTTCCCTTATTTCCCTTATCATTATTATTATTATTATTGGTTGTAGCAGTAGTATTTTATGTTATACCTCAGTTACTGGACTGTTCTTATCTCAACCTGTGAAATTTGCATTCTTTTGATTCTCCTCCTCATTCCTCATTGCAGAAACTTAACTCTAAGAATTACCAAGTTCCTTCAGGTATGTTCTTGAGGCTTGTCAGGTTTATGTATCATCCTAAATATTTTTCTGTTCTATTGTGCTTCATGTGTTATCACTTGCTATTGACAGCCTGGCACGTTCCTGTCTTGTGTCCTGTTCCTGTTTTTTGGATTTGCAGTGTTGGAAGGGCTGTTGTGAGATCATTCTTGCTGTGTATTACTTCTTATAAATGCTTTTGCTGATCATCAGTTTAGACACTGGAACAGGTATGGAAAGGGTACTGTAATGTTACTGGTTGAGGTGATCTCTTCTAGGATTGCTAGAGGCCAGGTAAGTCACAGAAATTAGCAGGTATATCTGTGTTCTTTCTGCACTGTTGACTGGAGATAGTTGATTCATCTGCAGATCACATCTGTGGAAGGACACGGAACAACTTGGGTGTCTTTTTGTCACTTTAAATGTTGTTTTGGAGATTAATGGGAAAGGGGTTATGATCCCTAGAAAAGTTCTTGTTCATGGTTCTGGCTTATAATGCATGTTTTCAATATTAAATATTTTGTGAATCACTAAACAGCTGGATATAGAACCAAGCACAAGGCAAATCAGGGCTTAATATTCATGTGAGTGATATGATCTTCTGCCATCATTGATCAAGTTAAACTCATTTACTTAGGAAATCAGTAAGTGCCAAGCTGATAACTGAAAGGACTATTCATTCAATTCTTCACTAGTCTATAACACTATGTAAAAGAAGTGTAGTTTCATTTTAATTTACACAGTATTTATAAAGCTTTGGGCATTGAAAATAGAACAGCTTCTTAATTCTCCTGTATTGATTTATTCATTTGTTTGACGTGCAAGAGGCAGTATCTTTGTGATGCTGAGTACAGCTGTCCTTCCTGTGCTTTTTACCATCTTTGGGATTTTTTAAAGAAAAATAAAATGTTACATGAATACTGATTTTTAATAAAATAATTGCAAACCTTTCTTTGCATGTTTATTTCTGATATTTTCTTCATGTTTGGTGTTTTGGTAGCGAGTATTTTTATTGGGTTGTCATCTTTTTTCACAATTCTTTTATTGTTTAATTGGTTTTCCTTTCAAATGTTTTAAATATTATTAACACAGGAATTAAATTATGTGAAAAAAATGTATGAATGAAGAGGTTTTCAGATAATAATGGTAATAGATCAGTTCAATTAACATTAAAGAATCAAACAGCTGTAGGATTCAAGCCTTATCTAGTAGCTTTATTATTAAAAAATAAACTATCCTGCAGTATAGATTGCTTATAATGTCTGTCATTAAACAAGTCAAAGTATTACTTCCAGCCCCTATTCAATGAGTTGACTTTAGAAGGAACATGTTAGAACACAGCTTTATAATTTAATGCCTCAGAAAAAAATGTTATGATGTTTTTATGTGTCAGCACATCATGTATATCATAAAGATATCAAACCTACATCAAAAACATAAGTATAGTTACTTTTTTTTTTCCTGTTACCTGAAGGTGCTAGTCTCATACATTTCTCTAGGTTCATTCTCATTTACTTTTTTCCATAATATAATCATATTTTTCTATAATTTGGATATTGAACTTCTTTCAAAGTACATTTACAATCATGACACTATGAGAGAAGATGCAGCAACTAGGGTTTTTCTTCATCCTTAATGTATTCTTTTATGATCCCACTTTAATGTTTCAATTACCCCAATAAAAAAAATTATTGGCCTTTGAAAATGTGAGTGTAAATAATACTTTGAGTCTATGATTTAGGTGTGGAGTTTTTTAATTTCAGGGATTTTAAAAATGCTTTTTATATTAATTAATTACTTAATAATGAAATTATTATAAATTTACTCAAAATACTGAATAGAGAAAATTGGGATGGTTATATTTAATTATGTTTTCTGTTTTTCTGGCTATCCGGGAAGTTCAGCAAATGACCTAATTTAGTCTTACGTCACAAAGTAAAAATGGTTGTTTTAAGAGCAGCAGCTATTTTATTCACCAAAAAGAGAGACTGCAGGCTTTTGTGTTATAGTGTTCATTTTGTTGTGGGTTGTTTTTTTTTTTTTCACTTTTAATGCTTTAGTACTGATAAGCAGAGTATCTCTCTGAGGTGATTCAGGTGATCACATGGACCACAAGAGTCATGTACCCTGTTTTTATTGAATTTTATACCTGTTTCTTCTTTTATTGACATTGCATTATCTGTAAATTATGAAGAACATTTTAAGATTTGAGTACAGGTTTGTCATCTTATGATATGAGATAAACCTTTATTCATAGTGACAGACACTAATCTCTGGAAACTGCTTTGGTTTAGTGTATCTAATTTTCTTCCCCACATGATCTCTAAGTATTTTCACAGCCTTTCCCACTGTAGTTCACACCAGTATTCAAAGGGACAGTTTCTGAGTGTTGTTGCTAGCCTATAATTGTATGAAAGTTATATCTGAAGTGTAGGACTGCAGTATTTCTACTATTGTGCCAGAAGTCTGTAATGCTGTGTTGCATGTTGCAAGGCAGGGTTCTGAATAGCTTTCTGTTTTTTTTTTCTGACAATGGAGAACTGACCTATATAAAAAAATTTCATTTTGGCATCTGTTGTGATAACATAGAATTTCAGTATAGATTACCATATATTCTCCTACTTTCAGTGGTGATTTTAGCTTATATAAACTCTTACTACTTTAGAAGAGTCCATATACTGGTATTATTTTTAAGATTTCCCTAGTGTGATCACACCTCATTATTATTTTCTGTTAATGTGTTCTGTAATGACTTACTAATCATAGCTGTTTTGTAATTAACTAGCAACTAAAAAAATCGGGTTTAATATAAATTACTTTGCTTTTGATGAATGTATAAACCAGTATTAGCCTGTATAATCTGTATTAACCAGCACAATCTGTATGCCAAATTGGCCCTTTGTAATCTGTCCTCTGTTTGGGGCAGCAAATGAGTATATGTCACATTTAAATGGGGTTGCACTTCCTCTTCATGCATTTTATGGTTAAGTTTTAACAGCCAAAAAAGCTGAACAGAACTGCAATTTTATTTCAGAATATTGTTTCCAAGTTTCATATGCAGCTATTTGATGATGCTGATGATAAACTTATTGAGGTATAAATGAGAAAGGGCCATAAATTAATGAAAGCACATGCATGTTTGAGGTTTATTTTAAATGTGACCATGCATAGTATGTCCTTGTGGAAATGATTTTTGCTTTGGTGTGTGAAGCAGATAGTATATTGCAAAATTTGAGGGGTTAAATTTACACACTATTAAATGAGCTATAGAAGCTTTCACAGATGCATTCATTTAACAAATGCATTTGTGGTTAACTGCTCCCTTGACAATAAAGGGAATTGAATCACCAAGACCCAGAGCTAAAAACCTTTCCAGATTTAGCCAAATAGCCAGTGCTTTGTAACTATGAGTTTCAGCATGACATAGCCTCTGTGTATTGGGACAAAGAGGGACTTGTGTTGCATGCTTGCTTTTGGAATATCTATCCTCTTATACTGGAGCTAAGGTGCAAATAGTCATCTCCCACAGATGCTGGCATGTCTAAATGAGGGAACAAATTCGATATCGTGGTGGCCATCATAGACTGTATGTAGTAATACACTGGAGGTCTTCTGGTAACAGTGTTTGTCAGTGGAAAAATTTACTCATGGGTGAAGCTGTCATCCTCACCAGGTGACAGCTAAATACACTGTTCAGGATACCCATTAGAGAGTTCCTCAAATCATCCAGAATGTCATGTTCAGGCATCTTAAAGTATTGTTTAGTATGTCAGCTTCACCTGGTATGGGCTTCTGTGCATAGTATTTGCAACAATTGTTAAAATAATAGAAAAGCATTACTGGTTTTGGTTAACTCAGTAAATGAATGATTACTGACAGGCTGGGATATTTCTCTCCAAGTATTTCTGTGCTAAGTTCGCCATGCTATGCTGAATTACTTCTCCGTAGAGAAAAATGCTGTTTTATCAGCTTTACTGGGCTTTAAGTGCTTTGGGATTCATTTTAAGTAGTTATAGTGTACAAAAAAGTGTCCAATTTATTATGTAAAAGTAGAAGGTGTGTAGTAGGATGGGACTTAATCATTCTGTAATTCCTCTTAGTCCTCAATATTCTAATATTATGCATGCTGTCTTTTTTCAAAACTGATCAACAGTTGACGTCTGTGGTCTTCAGGGAGCTCAAGGAACTTTGGTGCAAATAGTAGAGGTAGCTTCATATCCAAAGACTTGCTTGTATAGCTAGCATTTAGAAGACTTATTAAAGGGTAAGAACCAGTAGACTGTTTCTCTGCTCCTTTGAAGGTGGCACATTACAGGCTGTGTTTTGCAGAAACAATGTTATATCTGGACTGTGAGCTTTTTGTTCTGAAACATTTTTATTCTTGCAGTTGTCTGTAAAGAGGATAATAGGTTTTGAAGGCTGATATTTAGGGCCATTGGCTTGGATAATTGCAGCAATAATTTGGAGTTGTTCAGAATTTCATTCTAAATAGCTGTACTAGTCTCCTGACAAGCTTTATTCTTCAAACTGACTGAGCTGAGCATTTTGTCTTAATTATTGACAGTATTCTGTAGGTTGTCCAAGACTCATCAAAGAGGAAAACAGTCTTTCTCCTCGTATAGGATCTTGGCATTTGACTGGTTTTGTCTGAGGTATTAATGGGTAGTTTATCAGCCTAGGGAGATATTGTGGGATCCATATTCCTCTATGGAAAGAGCCACTTAATTGTTCTTTAGTTTCCAGCTTATTAAAGAACATATAAGTAGTTTGTTCACCCCAGTATTAAGCTGGATGAGCTGTGTATTTGTTTTTACTGGGACAGAAGAAACTTCTTTATCATTCATCATGAGTGTGAACCAACAACAAAGTCAATCCATGAGGACCTTGAGATCAAATTGTGTCATTCTTTTTATATGTCTGGCAGGAAAACTTGTCAGCAGTTATCTTCCCAATCTTTCTACTCTAACCCACTATATAACGTAGAATCATAGAATAGAATAGCTTCTTTCAGAGCTTGTTTAGGCAAAGGCAAACTGCCAGGTGGTAAGGTAAGAAGAAAACAATATAACATACTCAGTAGTATGTTGATAAAGATAGAGCCACAGGGGTTTTGGATATTTTAACATGTTGGCATGGACAAATAGTTTAAAAAGTTAAAAGGGTAGCATTCAATTTGGTTATAGGTTTGGGAATCTCTGGCCCTAGTAGAAGGAGGTGTTAATCCAGCATCCTCTTTCTGGCCTGGTTCTTAAACAGAGTGAGATGTTTAGGAGAAGGTCAAGGGCCCTTTATTTGCAATGTATATGCTGATTGTGCTTGAGTGACTATTGTAATGGTTAATTACAGTGGTGGCCTTCATTGTATTTCATATTTCTGTGTGGGTGTTATTTTGTCTGATGCCGAATTTAATCAGTGCTGATACATACTGTGCCCTGTTTTGCACCCTGTGGATTTCTGTATGCTGTATTTCTAGGTTGATAACTGCTACCCTTATACTTCCTGTGCTGACCATGTTTGTCCGGAGGCACTGTTGCTTTTTCTGGTAATCGAAAATAAGAAATGTTGAAAATCGAACTGAAAGAGCCACTTAAACAGAGGAAGAAAAAAAACAGAGAGTGAAGGTGTGCATATGTCCTGGGTTCAGCAGTAGCACTCATTTTTCTCCTTCTTAGCAGCTGGTGCAGTGGTGTGTTTTTGACTTTCAGCCTGGGAACAGCACTGATAACACCAATGTTTTTAGTAACTGCTCAGTTTTTTTTACTCTAACCAAGGACTTTCTGAGTCTCATGCTTTGCCAGGGAGGAGGGGAAGCTGGGAGGAAGCAGAAACAGGACACCTCACCAAACTGACCAAAGAGGTATTCCATATCACAGCACATCATGCCCACTGTATAAACTGGGGGCAGTTACCCAGAAGGGCTAGATCACTGCTCGGTTGGGCTGGGTATTGGTCTGTGGGTAGTGAGTTGTATTCTCTCCCCTTGTTATTTCCCTTATCATTATTATTATTGGTGGTATCAGTAGTGGTTTGTGTTATACCTTAGTTACTGGGCTGTTCTTATCTCAACCTGTGGGAGTTACATTCTTCTGATTCTCCTCCTCATCCCTCCAAGAGTGAGGGGGGATTAAGGGAGCGAGAGTAAATGAACGGCTGTGTGGTTTCTGAGTGACAGGCTGGGCTTAAACCATGACAGCGTGTGACATGCTCCCTGCTCTGGATAATATACCAAAGGTTCTGTTCATCAGAGTATGCAGCACAATACAAGAACTGGGTGTGGGAGTCAAAGTGAGAGTCATGTCCATTCTTCCTGTGGTGTTGAAAAAAGTTCAGATGGACAGATACAAGATACTTGTGTAATAGAAGACTTAAGAGATAAAATATATTTCTGGCTGAAAATCTGTGAAAAAATACTACTGCAAGTATTTTTTACAAGATGTCAGGAGTAATTTTTAGTTTTCAGGGGGTATTCTGACTTAAGGGGAATGTCTGGTTACCTTATGTGGAACACAAAGCTCAGGCATAATTCTAAATCTGCAACAGTACTCATAAAAAACTATTTGTAGCTGAATACCTCCCTTTCTTCAGGTAATGCTTCCCCCCATACCCTGAACTGCTTGAAACATTTGATATTTATATAGTTTACACTGAAACACTGAAACCAAAGTTTTCAATACCCAACTTCAGGCAAAATGCATCTCTTTAGAAGCATAGATCTCTTCAGTAGACCCTGATTTCTTTTATGTGGCTTCCTCTAATGAAAGCCAGTTGTCAGTACTATTCTCAAACACAGTTTTGAGACAGTTTGTACTTATATGAGTTTTTATTAATTCTTTTCACTACAAAGGTCTTTCCTAGCTTATGACAAAAGTCACTGTACTGATGAATATAAGGCTGGTTTTAAGATTTCAAAAATTAATGAAAAACAAGTCAAGTGTCTTCTATTTTGCATTATATGTAGAATTAGCTTTTTAATTTTGTTGCCATAAATTGATGTTGTCAAGAGGTTTTCTATTTAGTTCAGTTGGCAAATAACCATACTGTTAGAAATATTGCTATTTTTATATGCAAGGCAACATATTTTATCTTGGTTATGAAAACCAGACAGCTGAAACATATGCATTCAATGCACTTAAAAGGAATTGCATTGATATTTTTGTTGCAGAAAGAGCAAACAACATGTATTTTTCATATCTGAAATTAATGAACTGATGTTAAGAGGCTGTGATTTTTAAAAAGGCATATGTAGAAGTAAAATCATATTTGTATTTATTTCTTCAGGAAACTAGTATCGGCTGTGACACATCTGAGTGAATGATGCACAATGTGCAGAGGTTCATTTGGAATTTTGATTTTTACTGACTTTTTCTGATTCTAAAAAGTGCTCATGCTCTCACATGAGGGTTATCTGTATGGAGCAGTCCACCTCTAATTTGCAGCTTGAAGCCCTTTGATCTCCTACAGATAGCAGCCTGTCTCTATCATTTATACTGAACTCCCCACTTATTTTGAAAAACTGTACTGATTTTCCCCTGTCTTGTGCATGCCCACTAGATGTTTTAAGATTCAGAATTTCAGCTGCTTTCAGGACTACTGATTGCTGCCACAGTTTTCTGAAACGTCACTGTCAGCATGAAACACTGAGGAAGGATTGAGACACCTTTCTAGAGGACTGGGAAGAAATCTTAATGTTGAATTGAACAACAAATAAAACCTGCTCAGGATGCTGTTATCCATTAGTTTTCTGCAATTTTCTAGGTTTCAAACATCTTTATATGACTTTTATTTGTGGGGTTGCTTGGGAATCTGTGTATCTATTTTTCAGCTGTAGTCACATGTGTGCAAGCATAGATGTTGAAGTTAATACCCAGCTCAGACTGTTGTTCAAAAACATGGAGTGTTAGTGTATTAAGGCCTCTGTAATACTTATTGATAGTATATCTTATTATAACTATTTGTATTTGCTCTTTGGTGATGGTTATGTTAATTACTTGTATTGGATTTTCCCTGATTAACTGTAATTGCACTATTTTAAACTTCAGCCAACAGAAAGAAAGTCCTTTTTGGTTTTAATTTTCAAGGTATCTAACTTGTAATACCTTTTTTTGTGAGATCTGTGAATCCAGACCAAGAAATCCATTTTTCATTATTCCATAAAGATAGAAGATCATCTTTTCTAATTCATGAAATTGTGCATGGTCTTTTGGAGGGAGCTTTGTATTGCTGCGGAGGGTGGGGGATATTTTTATATTTAATATAAGGAGCTATGAGCATCAATTTTTTGCCCTGTACAAGGTCTTAAAAAGAACTCTGAAACCTTTAATTAAACCTTGCAGTGTGTTTGGGAAGTCTGTAGTTATACTAAGGAATTATAGGGAAAAATCTGCACAGACAGTGCTTTTATGCCATTGCATTTTGCCATTGCATTTTTTTTTTTTTTGACATAAGATACAGCATCACATCAGGGTTGTTCACTGGTAGATTAAACACATAAGTTAAGACATTCTGATTTTATGTATGACTTAATATTACTGTTTCCAAAGGTGTTCTTTTAAACATTTTTTTCTTTAAGTGATTTTTGAACTTAGAGAATTCCTTCTCCTACATAAAACTTTTATCTAGGTGATTTATTTTCATACTAGGAAATGCATTATTTTCTGATGTCTTAATTTGGTCTTTTTATTTATTTTTCTTGTCACTTAATTAATGTATTACACTGTGTTGTTTACCCCATTCTACAGTCCTGGAAGCTTTTCACAGATTATATCTCACCTCCTACTCTTTCTCTTTTTTATGAGAAGGAAACAAATCACTTACTTTCTTTTTTTTTTTTTCTTTTTTTACTTGAAGATGCTAGAATTTGAGTTTGTAGGGGATTACAAAGTATGATAATAAGTTAATTACATCACTGATTGTCTTCAAAGACCAGTACTGAAGTTTTTGAGAATCCTTAAGAACAGCTTTATTGAGAACTTTTCTATGCCTTTGGGCCTAAATTCAGTGCTCTGAAAAGATTAGTGGCCACTTCTGTCTTTCTTGATCTTGTTGGGTTGAGAGGCCTACAAGAATTATATGAATGACTGAGGGCTTGGTGGTTTGCACAAATCACTGGGATCATAGCTGAATCCTTTTGTGTGAATCATGAACAAAATTAGAGCAGTGTTATATATATTCTTTTTCTTGGTTCTTTTTGTCCTGCATGTTGTTATGGCAAAAAGGAAAAAACAGATCTTAAAAGTTCATGGCTGTTTGCAAAGCGTGTTTTTTTGTTGTTTCCCCCCTTACTTCAGTGCTTCAGGGATTTTTGGTGAAAACCTTTACTTCTTTTAATTTGTTGCAGTAATGATAGGTATGGTGGCCTTTACCTGTCTTCCTAGCATTTCCTAATACTGATTGTAGTTATAGATTCTTCTTTAATGACTCTTCTTCTAGTAGACCTACGAGGTTAAGAAAGTTTTCTACAGTGTATAGGAAAATGAATACTCCTGCTGTACAAACATAACCTGAAAATCCTCTTCCAGGGGGTTTAGCAAGCATCACTTTTTTTACCCTTAGTAGCCATAAAAATTGACTTTAGCTGTTAACTTGTCATTTCATATGTGAAGCAAAATTAGTCTGGATAGGTGCAAATAAAAATAATTGAGTGTAAGTTGTCAGAAGTGAACACTGCAGGGAGACTCTGTAGTTAAAAAAGTGAAAAGAGAGGTAGTTTCCCATCCCAACTCGTCAGAGTAGTTGCCAGTCCATCCTAACCATTTCACACTATAGCCACCAGTGTGCAGTGTTACAGTTGCCTTCCACATTTTCAAGGAGTATGCTACAGCATACAGTGATTATCTAAAACACACTGAGTCCTCTATCCCTATTCCTCAGTTGAAGTCCACATCTGTCCCTTTACCATTGCCCCTTTGGTTTTATGTGAAAAAAACAACAACATGCGTTCTGGGTCTGAAAAATCACTTCTGGGACATTTGACAAAGAGTGTCATAGGTGCATATTTAATATGGGCACCTATGTTGGTGGAACTGTGTAACTAGGTAAAATAGAAATGGACCCTGAGGATTTGCCCCATCAGCGAGTTTTTGATATTTTAACTGAGAGGAATGTAAGCCTCTTAGCAACAGACATGTCCTTTTCCTCTGCAGTCACAAATCAGTTGTGAAAATTTAGATTATATAATAGTGTAGGGTAATCGTAATTTCTTGTATTAAAATAATTCTAACTGCTCTTGGGTTTAAATTTGTGCTGCAGTCCAACTACTAGATCTGTAAGGCCATTTGACAGACATTTGATCTTTTTAGAGGAGAAAAGTGCTATGTAAGCAGATACTATGGTTAATAAGTGTGTGCAGGAGGATACATGTGAAGGGATCCTGAAATCCCTGTGCCACAGCTCATAGTGTTATTTTTGAAGTAAGAAGCCCAGAGGGTGGCAGTGAAGGCAAAGTTATCCAGTCCAAGCATTTCTCACAAAGAAAAGCCAGGCCAAAAAGTGGAGACATTTTAGAAATCATCAGGTTACCACTTGTAAAAAGAAACTAGCTTAAGGGAAAAAGGAAATTTCTTACTGTCTCCAGCTGCCTACAAGAGAAACACACAAGAAACCAAGATCTGAGATTGCTGTAATCACTGCAGTATTTTGTGCAGGGACAGATTTTGATTTCGTAATTTCTAATACTGACGGAGAGTGAAAATAGTTCAGAATGTGGTGGTAGTTATGATAGCGGATGCCAGCTGACAGGAAAGAATTATGAATGTTTCTTTATTACTACATGAAGTAACTAAATGTGGAAAAGTCTTCAAATTGGGATTCAGTTGAAGAGGTACTGAGATTTCAGTTAGATGTCCCTTTCACTTGCATATGCTTAACATGATTTAAGTTTCTTACATCAAAATGCTGAAGACTATGGATTATGACTCTAAAGCATATTAGAGTAATAAAGCCTTATGGATTATTTTAAGATTGTTTTTATGTTTATCACTGTCACTGAAACACTGTTCTTCCAAATTACCCATTAGTAACTTTTGTCTATATCCAAAATAAGATAAATTCAAATTTATTTTTAAAGAGGGGCTACTTTTTTTTGAACACTCACTGTTGCTATATATTATTACTATTACTGTTTACTGTTTGCTGTTACTGTTGGTATTAGCTAATTATCTGGTTTTGTAATCAAGGAAGTCTGTGAACACTCATTCACAGTGTCTTTAATAATTGTAAAATCTTACAGAATGTCTGAGTCAGAGTGACTGAAAGGCATATACTTTTCAAATCATTTCTGATGAATGCTAAGAGAGTGCTCCAAAAAGAACACTTGTCAACTTTTATATTCATTTCAGCTCTTCATGCTGTCGTCAAAGTATTCGTGTGAAGGTATCTATCCCTGACACGTAAAAGTTTGTATTCACACTCATGGGATTCTCCTTAGCAGAAAAGGAGCATTGTTTCTGGACAGTTTATATTCACATTTTGTATGTCTAATTTATATATTCAAGGTGGCAGTGCTCTGTTTAGGGTATGATAGTAAGGTGTTGAATTAGATCCTGTAAAACCTTCTGCTCTCTACAGTATATCTGAACACAGTATACTACTGTAATATCATTAGCATTGGATTCATATACTTATACCCCAGTGTCCTGGGTTCAGCAGTAGCAGTCATTTTTTTCTCCTTAGTGGCTGGTGCAGTGCTGTGTTTTTGACTTTCAGTCTGGGAACAGTGCTGATAACACTGATGTTTTTAGTTAGTGCTCAGTATTTTTTTCTCTGACCAAGGACTTTCTGAGTCTCATGCTTTGCCAGGGAGGAGGGGAAGCTGGGAGGAAGCAGAGACAGGACACCTGACCCAAATTGACCAAAGAGGTATTCCATACCACAGCACCTCATGCTCACTATATAAACTGGGGGAGTTACCCAGAAGGGCTAGATCACTGCTCGGTTGGGCTGGGTATTGGTCGGTGGGTGGTGAGCGGTTGTATTCTCTTCCCTTGTTATTTCCCTTAGCATTATTATTATTATTGGTGATAGCAGCAGTGGTTTGTGTTATACCTTAGTTACTGGACTGTTCCTATCTCAGCCCATGAGAGTTACATTCCTTCAATTCTACTCCCCATCCTTCTGGGAGCTGGGGGGGGAAGAACGGGGGGGAGGAGGGGAGTGAGCTAACAGCTGTGTGGTTCTGAGTTACCAGCTGGCCTTAAACCATGACAGTTCTTTTTGTGCCCCAGTGAGGGGCATGAAGGGTTGAGATAATGACAGATCTGACCAGAGTGTGTCTAATCATATTTGTGGTAAGCATTAATTGTTTTGGATTAATAGTCACTCGTCACAATGCTGATTTATTGGCTCTCAAAGTTGTTGCTCTTGATCTCGGAGTTCCAGCATGTTGTACCTTACTTACAGCTGGTATTTGCTGTGTAAGTGTTTATCAGCTGGGGGCTTGGGCTAAGGTTCTTGTTTTGCTGTACTTTATGGCAATGACTTGTAATACAATAGACTCATTGATCATGAAACTGATCTGGCTTGCGTTCCCAGTGTGGTCACCACCTCTATACTTTGGGAGGTATATAATAGAAGTGTTTAGCACTCACACATCTTTTTTTCCCTCCTTGCGTGGTCAACCCTTGAAGGAGTCATTCCATTCCAGCATCATTTGAGAGTTCTGAAGGTTTTGAATGGCCTTTGACTACCCTTGAGACCTGCTGATTGTGATGGGGATCACCATGTTGACACACATGCAGAGTGTGTTTTACCCACGATCATTTTGTCTGATCTCAGAAGTTAAGCAGAGTTGGGTTTGGGCCTTGTCTAGGGTTAGATGACCTAGGAGGACCAAGATATTTTCCCTGAGGCTGGACAGTCATGAGTGGTAGGGTGTGTGGGATAGTGTGGGCAAGTATCTAGGCCAGTGGGCACCTCCAGTGCTTTGGAACTTCACCACTGAGCAAGTGTGAAATCCGGAAAAATCAGTAAAACATTTAAATGAGGTGTGTTGTCATCCTGATCATACCAGAGAGGGACAAATCATGGCAGCATGCTGGGGCTTGGCCTATGCTTACAGAGCCCTGTTCAACACCATCCAGCACCTTCAAAAGGAAAAAAATATCTCTGGATCTGAGGGCAAAGCAACAGACAAAGCAGCTACTCTAGCTCCAAGCACAGCAGCTACACCAACACCAGTGGCAAGTAGAGCAGCTACCCAAACCCTGACAACAGAGACTGCAGCCACTCAAACCACAGTGATAATCACTGCAGCTAAACTGGAGGACCAATTCATGCCAATATCGTTTGCCCCTGTATGCAAGGGGAAAAGCAAAAAAGAGGCAAGAAAGATGAAGCAAGATGAAGAAACAATGTACTCCCCACTGACAGCATATGACCAGGAGTTAGTATGTGAATCAGAGGAAGAAGAGGTGACTTCTCGACCGTGGACCTCAACTGATCTACAGAATATTGAAAAGATTTACAGTCAACCAGGGGAGCATATCATCACCTGGTTGCTCCGATACTGGGAAAATGGGGCCAACGGTCACAAACTAGAAGGTAGGGAAGCCAAGCAGCTGGGATCACTTGCTATGGAAGGGGGAATTGGCAAAGCAATTGCAAAAGAGAAACAGCCCCTCGGCTTTTGGAAGCGGCTCTTGGCAGCTGTGAAAGAAAGTTTTCCATACAAGGACGATGTTATGAGTCATTCAGCCCAGTGGACTACTCTAGGGAAAGGCATCCAGTCTCTGAGGGAATCAGCCATTGTAGAGATGATCTATTGCATCAAGCCTCAACCAAGCTACGGAATATGCAAAAAGATTTTAGCCATCAACCAGAGGAAGCACATCATCACCTGGTTTCCATACAAGGACGATGTTATGAGTCATTCAGCCAATTTTAGACAAAGACATCCAGTCTTTGAGGGAATCAACCATCGTAGAGATGATCTATCACATCAAGCCAAATAACTGGGATATACCCATAGATCCAGATGAAGTCGAACGTACACGACCCATGTCACGAAAACTGACACGGAATGCACCATCATGATATGCCCATTAATTGGCAACAGTAACCTGGAATGACATAGTACCACTAACAGTGGATGAAATGATTTATCAGCTCTGAGAGTTGGAAGAGAGTCTCACCCCTTCCATCATCTCACCTGTGGAAAAACTGTCTCAGGATCTCAAACAATCGAGGGACAATCTGTCTGATTTATCCAGCTCCTCACGTGTACCAACACACCTCTCAGCTATTAACAAAAGGTGTCCTACTGTTCGAGAGAGAAGATACAGAAGGTATATGCCACCCTGTGGTTTTACTTGTGGGATCACGGAGAAGACATGAGGAAGTGGGATGGCAAACCTACCTCAGCTCTGGAGGAACGGGCGGGTGAATTGAAGAGGGGAGCAAGGGTCAAGGCTGATCATCCCATGAGAGCTGCGGCTTCAGTCCCTGTTGAGCAGGTTCCCAGGTGGAGTGGAAAAGCTGATTTTACTCCAGCTCATGTGATAAGGAAGAATAATCCCTTTCAACACGACTTAAGTGTCCAACATTGTGATGACTATTAGAGGGACCCTGCCTCCAGGCAGCTGGAGGTAGGGGACAATTGGATTTACTGGACTGTGTGGATCAGATGGCCTGGCACATCAGTCCCACAGAAGTTTAAGGCTCTAGTAGAGCGGTGCACAGTGTACCCTGATGCCATCAAGCTGTCAAGGGGTGGAACCCATTTCTGTTTCTGGAGTGACAGGAGGATTCCAAGAGCTGACTGTACTGGAGGCTGAAATCAGCTTGACTGGGAGGAAATGGAAAAAAAAGCACCCCATTGTGACTGGTCCAGAGGCTCCATGCATCCTTGGCATAGACTACCTCAGGAGAGGGTAATTCAGAGACCCAAAAGGGTACCGATGG
Source organism: Neopsephotus bourkii (assembly GCF_033783945.1). Lineage (NCBI taxonomy): Eukaryota > Metazoa > Chordata > Aves > Psittaciformes > Psittacidae > Neopsephotus > Neopsephotus bourkii. The sequence goes on from NW_026901478.1 coordinate 93,694, forward strand.
GCTTTTGGTATTGCTGCTTTGGAGACAAAGGAAATTGAGCAGCTGTCCACCTTGCCTGGTCTCTCAGAGGATCCTTCTCTTGTGGGGTTGATGAAGGTTGAAGAACAACAGTTGTCAGTCGCGACCACAACAGTGCACTGGCAGCAATATCACACCAACAGAGACTCCCTGATTCCCATCCATAGGCTGATCTGTAGACTTGAGAGTCAAGGAGTGATCAGTAGGACCTGCTCAATTTTTAACAGCCCCATATGGGGCTAAATGGAAAAATCCTATGTGAACAGAGGTATAGAAAAACGTGCAGATACTCTATATGTGGTATGTTTTCATCAATATTCTTAATTAGAAATATTAATGCATTAAAATATTTTAAATACATCTTTGAAGTCCTAGCATTTCAACCTTGAAATATTTACAGTACATACAAAAATCTTTATCTGAAAAACTCTGCATTAAAGGCCACAAACTATATCATAATGATTATCATTTCTATCTAAATTGATTCCTGCTTATTATTTACATTATTAAATGTGTACTACCCCAATTTTAATGATGCAGTGATAGTAGCTAAGTCTATAATGTTATCAAAACTGTCTTAATCTTTAGTGAAACAAGTTAGCTCTCATCTGGAGGTCATTCAAGTGAAATACAAATACCTGATTTCAAAGATTTTTTTCTTGTACCTTGCTGAGCCAGTGCTCTTAACATGAGCATGTCTTCCTGTGTCAAACAATGGGAGGGAATCTTTGTCAGCTAAGATTCATCAATTATGATTTTTGTCAGTGAAAATACGAACTGTATCAAGGACTCAAGAAAAGTCTATTAGGAAAATCATTAGGAAATAGTAGCATTTTTTACTATTTGCCATTTTCAAAGTTTCTGAAAATCTTACTTTGTAATACTCAAATATGTAAGCAACATATTTGTAGGAAACAAATATTTCAAAACCTTCTTTACAATGTGGAGGTGTAAAATGTATTTTGTGGTGACTGAATTACAAATTAAAGGTATAGATACAAATGCTTAATGTGGTTTTGTACCTATTAGTTTTGGAACCTGGTAAATTGAAAAACGTGAGTGATGACAGCCCAAGTTACAGATTCTGTTAGTCTGTTTTCCTTTATAATCAGTTGAGTAACCTCAGGAAAGGGTATGATGTAGGTTTTCCATTGACATGTATGTAACCTGTGCTCTTACCACGATTTTCTGATCTAGGTTAAGTCTCATTGTTCTCCCAAACCCCACCAGAGTAGGTAAATTTTATTCGGTATATTAGAGGGGATGGAGTTAACTTGAAGGTGTTCAGACGTTATTTCATCATGATGATGAAAAAAGTTACATCTTTGGGTGCCTAGGATATGGTGATCGATTCTGCCAGATCCACATAAGTCAGATAGGAGAGGATGATCACATTAAAATAATTTGAGGAGAAAGATTTCAAGGTGTATGAACTCTGCTTGCTGATACTCCGCTTGTTTTTTTCTTGAGAGAAAAAGCAGAGTTACTGTCATTTTCTCAACAAAACTAGTAGAGATACTGAACAGAAGTACAGCCACATATGTGAAGAATTCATCCTGATGCCAGAAGTGAACTCTTTCCTAAATTTAGGATTAATCCCAGTCACTGAAATAAAAAAAGAAGCATTAGGATTCCAGTTATTAATGGAATCGCCTTACTGAAAACTTAGATGCAGTTGTGTAACAACTGGCTGGAATGTGAATATGAAGTGTCTGGCTCTTCTTTTTGTGGCACAATTTGGTAGTTATTTGCATTAGAAGAAACTGGTATCTTCAAGCAGTTAACATGGCCCCAAGCAACAAATTTAGCCTGCCATATTACTACCTATATGTTTCCTGGTATGTCTGAGACTAGTATTAACTAAAACATATCTCCATAAGAATATTATAATGTTAATTATTAAAGGAAGTATTTAAGATCTTGTCAGCAGTACCATCTCAGTAGCAGAGGTAATTGGACCTGTCATCAAACCAGTCTAAGGTCTAATACTGTTTCTGTACCAAGAGTTAGATTAAAAACTACTTGCCATGGCAAAGAACTGTGCATTTATGATTTATGGAAAAATGTGAATTTTCTTCCATGGGGAGGATTGTTCTGTCTAAACCAGACTCATCCTATGGACTTGGTACTGAAAGTAACAACAGACAAAAGTGAAATTGGAGCAACAGGCAGAAACTCATCTTTCAATCTAATGTGAATACATTGCCTGTGCTTTGTGAATTGGTTTGGCTGGCCATTCAGTTCCTAATGGAATTCCAGTTGTGCACTTAGAAAACAAGTTTTCAGCCCTCCTGTAAATTTGGGATGTAAAGACAAACTCAAATTTACCTGTATCTGTCTTAGACACAAGCAGGTTAGTAACAATATAAAAAAAGGCTTTTATCCAGATGACGATTTGAATTTATGTTACTGGACTGTGTCTAACAATGACTAACAAACTCTGTAATGTGTTCTGCCAATAATCTGGGAATTGCTTGAGGTTGATGTGAACCTTGAAAACTAGTAATTTAATCAGAACTAAGAGAGTGAGAGCATAATCTTTTCCAATTATCTTTGTCAGTAAAGATATTTCACATTGTGAATATTTTAGCACACAGTGGATGCTACTCAAAACAAGGTATCCTCTGGCACAGTATTTATTCTTAAAGTACAGAATGTGCTTATGATTTTTAGAGATTTCTTCTTACAGCTTATCTAATGAGGCAGAGCAAATGTGGTGGCAGCCACAGAAATTCTGAACACAATAGGTGTCAGAACAACTTCCGCAAACATATCTGCTTTGAGTTCATTTCTTAATAACCTGAAAGGCTGTGTTAAATGGCAGACATGTTTGCTCCAGCTGACCATCAGCATGCTGTCTGAGTTGCTTGGCTGTCTGGAAATAAAAGTGCAAAGTGAGCTTATGCCTTCTTAGTACTGCTCCTTCTGTGATTTCTCAAAGTTGCACGTACAGAAAATATGTAACATTTTCTGCCCCCGCTGTTTCTATCAAGGCACACACTAGTTACTTTGCGTTTCCTTTTCTTCCCTGGTGAGTGAAGAAATGTGCCTGTGTTACTTTTACACAGAAATGACTTCTTGCTAGAGACTGGCAATTCCAGCTCTTTTTGACCTGGTTTAAGTGACTGACAAGTTTTAAAGCTAAGACTAATGTGGTAACACTGCCCTTTCCTTGGAAAGCTTCAGCCACCACCACCATTTATTACTTTAATGCAATATATTTACAACGAAAATGTGTATGTTTAAAGTTGTGAATTAAATAAATGTGGCTTCCTCTAACCTTTATTTAAAAGTATTACTAAAGGAAAGTAGGGAAAGGAGATCTGCAGTTAAGTGATTTTATAGTTTTTTTATATATTTTATTAATAATGCTTTATTAAAGATTCTATGGAATGATAGTTACCTATAATGATTTATGAATACATCATTGAATTCTTGCCTGAGTTCTCCAGAGAGGCGAAAGTGTCACCCATGGAAATTTCCTTCACTTTTTGAATATGTAGATTTTAGTTGACTACATAATTTCTAATGGTTTGGATGGTTGCACCCTTGTGGGTCCAGTTGGATCAATTTAAGAAATCATTTGAAGCTGTTCCTGATCGTCTTGCACAGAATATAGCAATCATTGTCATAGCTGAGATGCCAGTAAGGAATTAGGTGACTATTTTCATTCTGTTTCAGTGCAAAGTTAACTGAGGCTTGCCTTAAAGACATCTAAACCTAGACTCTCAAGATTTAGGATAGTTACATCAATGAACAGAGGAACTCAGCTAGAAGATGATATGAAATGTTGGGTGTGATTGTTAAGTGCTTGTGATAGATCAGGAAGAAAAAATTATCAAATTCATGAAATATCAGTCAAAATCCTTCTACTTGTTCTTAGGTTTCTTTCTCTTATTTTTGGTGTCTCTTGCTTTTTAACAACTATATAGTGTTGGGGGTAGCCAATGAGACAACACTGTGTATGCAAGTGCAAGCAGATAACACTAGGTGATGTTTCTTTCATAAAAACAGGAACAGTGCTATGCTACACCAACTATAAATAATCACCAGCATGCTCAATGCCCTAACACAATCAGAACCATCTCAACAAGACATAAGGGTCCCTAAGACACAAAGGACTGAAAAAAATTTCTTCACTACTATCTTACTGTGTAAAGAGTCCCTCATTACATTATATAAAGCTAATTTTTTTTTCTTGTGCTTTTGGACTTCTGAATTCTGTAAAGATGTTCACGGTGCTAAAAATCATTTCTGTTGCTGCATAACTGTCCAGCGAGCAGTGCCTTATCTGGGAGATTCAGAACAGTCACAGGGATCAGCCTTCAAACTCAGTTAATAAAGCTGATTTTTACAAATTACATACATGCTGTGTAAAAATGCAAGTCCTCGATGTATGTATAATATCGTGGAAAGTTTAGTTTTGGTTTACAAATCTTAACTATAAATTAACCTACCCTTGAAACTTTTGTATTTCTACCTACAACAGCAATTTAAACTAATTTTCTGATTGGGTTTTTTTTTTTGGTGATACTTTAAATCAGGAACACAAACAAATGTCTTCTTCATTTCATTGGATTTGTAGTTTCTCAGTTATGAAATTTCCATCTACTGAAAACTGCTGTGTTTTCTCACTGCAGATTAAAAGAGTGCAATATATCCTAGTTTTCTGTCTAGCCAGAATATTTTCTGGTAAGAGAACATCAAAAGTTATTCTGTTAAGTACTTTTAAGAATTGAATAATACTAGGCGAATTTCTTACATTATTAGGTGGTATTAAAATCTGTAGCTACAGAATATAATTCACAATCTACCAAGATTATGACACAAAAATACTGCTCTTTCAGTTTCCAATAAATGTTTTTGCTAGTATCTTGTCAGAGTTAAGAGGAGGCAATTTGAGTTTGTACAAAGTATAGACAGTACCATCAAGCTTTTCTTTCGTTGTTTTCTCCAAGCAGTGTACCAGTAATAGAAGTGCCAGCCAGAAGGCAGTATGGATAGGAATTCATGATCATTTCATGAAGATGTTCTGAAATTTGCTTTTTAGCAATTTTTCTGTAAAAGTCATTGCTATCTCAGTACATCCTTTCTAGGTTAAAGTGAAGTTTCTAAGAACCTGACCAAGATTTACATAGTGCATCACAGCAAATAAAGACTTTTAAAAACTTAGTAGGTACCGAGTTTTTTTTCTCAGCTAAAATACCAATATTTGTATAATTTGTATATTAAAATTTATATACTAAAAAAATTCTGGTAACTGTATGAAATACACATAATTGCACATGCAGGTTTTGCTGTGATGCTGCCCTTTGGGTGAGACCTTAGCATACTGACCTTGACTAAGAATTATGGAATTCAGCTACTGCTCACATTCCCTAATCTCTCTTCTTTATAGCATTTGTCCAAAAATGTATTGAGCTTAACTTTTTGTTTCATCAGCTGTAGTAACATCAGCAGCATTAAATAAATGTAACAGATCTACCAACTCACTCTAATTCCTAAGGTATAAAGAGAATTGGACCCCAAATCAATTCCAAAGGCAAATGAATTATTATGAGTACAGGATTTTATTTTTTTCCTCGTTGATTATCTTGGCTCTTCTTCTGCTCTGTCATCATTTTATATAAGCAAAATTCTTTGCAAAGTTAAATGTCCTTCAGCAGCAGAGGAGAAAGGTGAAATCTGATGATAGGACTGTTTGCAGAAAGATTCCTTATGGCCTTTAAAAGGCTTTACTTTTTTTACTTCTAATGAAAGAGGCTACCCCGTAAACCTTGTTCATCTCTTATAAACTTAGATCATGATAACTCTTAGCAGTACTATTGCTCCCAAGAACAGAATTGAGAATATTTATGAGACTTATATGGAGATTTTATGCTTTCACAGGACCAAGTGTTTACCAACATTTAATAGCCTCTGTTTATCAGACAACAAAAGCCCAGATTTACAGAATGTGTTTCCATTTTGGAAAAGACCTTTGATGAAGTCCATTCTCACTCCACATCACCCACTGACCATGATCTGTGCTGTCATTTCAAGAAAGGAAGGTCTTTAAAGGTATGCATAAAAGAATACCTGGTTAGGGTTTTATCTGAATTAGAGAAAAGTGATGCAAAGGGGATTGAAAGGGTAAACCTCTATAGCTTGGTTTAGCTGCCTATGAGCAAAGCTCAGTGAAGTGCACGTCAACCACTGTGGTATGAAAACCAGGCAGTGAATGTGGTGAAATCTTTTTTTCATGTGTGCAGTCCTTGTTGAGATTAAGAAGTACAGAGCTGTATATGCACTGGATATTTTATTTTTAAAGTATCAGGTGATGTTTTTTCGTTTTTATGGAAGTATTTTGAAGTTTGCCCAAGCATTCTAAAAGGAGAGTCTAAAGAACACTTTTTGGAAGTTAGAGCACAGTAGTACAGTTTCTGTTTCTTGCTTTTACTATTAAACTTGGAAGCTTTTTCCTTTTCTTTTTTTTTTTTTTTTTGAGGAAAAAAAAGGCTATTTTGCATACCGTAAACCTGAGTAGATTATGAATACTCTATATACTATAGCTTAATAAGATGGCATGAGACTACTTAAAAAAAAAAAAAAAAAAAAAAGAAGGGTATCAAAAGTAAGGCCACTGTAACTCCAGGAAAAATCTTGAAGCCTGAACCATGTAAGTATCATCTCTAAAAGGCCAGGAAGAAGTAAAGCTGCCCCTGCTTAAAGGCTTGTCTTTCAATGCAAGAAATGGTGTAACTGTGATACTGCACGTGCTTGTGTGATTGTACTGGGAGGCAATAAGTTTCGCATTCTCGTGAACGTCTCTTCTTCGTGAACTCGTTTGAAATTGTAGCATGCATGGTGATCTGTCTTTGACTTTCCATGCTCGCCATCAATTGCTAATCATTTCAGCCAGATTCATCCTAAACTAAAGATTCAGCCAGAACACACATTCTGAATCTGGACATTTGCAGACCCTCTACACTGCCATACACTTTATGTAAATTAAAATGAGGCAGTGAGACACCAAGTATCTTGTTTGAATTCACAAGGATTTGTTTATGTGTGTAGAAATAGAATCTATAATTTGCCATCTCCTGATCCTGTCTGTCTATAGCTCCTGAGCAGTCATCATTTTCAAAATCTGTACATTTTTGCATTTACAAGTAAGTAACATTATGATAGTTACCTTTACGCTTGTCTTAGGAAAAGCCATCATGACATTAACTGTGTGAAGAAGAAACCTGTATGTAAGCAATATCAGCATCCTGTTATTGCAGAGTAGTCCAACTGTATCATATCTGCAAAATAAATACCCTACCAGTTTTCCAGTGGAAAGGCACAACTGAAACAGTTCAGGCAGGAAGCCATTATATGTTTGTATAATAAAAAGTATAATACTTACTAAGTAATGTGCATTGGCTTGCTGGTAGCTAACAGTTCCTTGGTTTTGCTTACAACAGTAGATAAGTTGCCATAATGAGTTTAAGAAACTGTATTTGAAGTGTTGTATCAGATGAGTCTTTTCATCCCTCATCTGAATTCATAGAATCATAGACTAGTTAGGGTTGGAAAGGACCTTAAGATCATTAAGTTCCAACTCCCCTGCCATGGGTAGGGACACCACACGCTAAATCATGGTCACCCAAGGCTCCAGCCAACCTGGCCTTGAACACTGACAGGAATGGAGCATTCACAGCTTCCATGGGCAATCTGTTCCAGTGCCTCACGCTCACGGTAAGCAACTTCTTCCATATATCTAACCTGATCTTCCCCTGTTTAAGTTTGAACCCATTACCCCTTGCCCTATCCCTACAGTCCCTGATGAAGAGTCCCTCTCCAGCATCCCTGTAGGCCCCCTTCAGATGCTGGAAGGCTGCTATGAGGTCTTCATGGAGCCTTCTTTTCTCCAGGCTGAACAGCCCCAACTTTCTCAGCCTGTCTTCATAAGGGAGGTGCTCCAGCCCCTGATCATCCTCGTTGCCCTCCTCTGGACTTTCTCCAACAGCTCCATGTCCTTCTTATGTTGAGGACACCAGAACTGAACATAGTACTCCAAGTGGGGTCTCACAAGAGCAGAGTAGAGGGGCAGGATCACCTCCTTCGACCTGCTGATCACGTTCGTCTTGATGCAGCCCAGGATACGGTTGGTTCTCTGGGCTACGGGAGCACACTGAAGCCAGATCATGTTCATTTTCTCATCGACCAACACCCCCAAGTCCTTCTCCGCAGGTCTGCTCTGAATCTCTTCCCAACCTGTAGCTGTGTCTGGGATTGCTCTGACTCAGGTGTAGGACCTTACACCTTGAAACATTCAAAAATATTTCAAAGTTCTTAAAACAGTAATAAAATATACAAGTTAACTGTCTTCTTGACTTTAACATTATTAACTATGGAAAATCAGATCTGTGAGGGTTTTAGAGTCAAGTTATTTTTCATAGTTGCTCATTTCTGTTAAATCCATTCATGGTATCTAGTTCCTCCAAGTCAGAAAGGAGCCAAAGGCCACCTGGAACACTACTACATAAAAATGGCAGTGGAATTAAACAGTTTGATAGATCTCTTCTTTCTTGGCTTAATAGCTTTTTTGGATTTACATGCAGTCAGGGTAACAGGAATTTTAAGGGCATTTCGTTTTAGATAAGACTAAGAATAAATATTTGAAAATAGGTATTTATTGCTGAAAGGGCATAATAGCTTAAGCATAGTGCTGATTAATTTGTCTGTGGAGCTTGCTTGCTTCTGACTAGCTCAGAGCACAAGCAGACACTGCAAATTGTTTGCCTTTGCCTTTGTAGTTTGTGACTCCCAAGGTAAAAAAAAGCTTATCTGTTTTCCTGTACTCTAAGTGGCAAAACTGTTTGGTAAACCAAATTTTAAGTTACATTGATTTTCTAAATAATACCTCCCTGCTAATCAGAACTTAATGACTGCTGTAAGATAATTGCTGTTAACTTTGCATATTGGATTGAGACAAAAAGTGCTTTTCAAATTCAGTTTGTGTTTTTGATTGAAAGTCTTACCCTGCTTTGCTGGCTCTGTGATTAATATTTTTTCTTATAGATGCAGTTCTTGGTGTTCAAATTAAAAACATTTTCGAAACATATTTTGAATGAGGTTGGATTGCTAAAATGACTGTAAAAACTGCGTACCAATATAATTGAAAGACAAGTATCGTACCTCTTCCTAGTATAAAGTATCAGAAAACAAATACATTGAAAGAGATAGGTTGTTCATAATGTAAATTAAATGGTCAGTAAAAGAGAATCCTGAACCAAGAATATGTATCCATCTCTGTGTGAAGTTTATAATTTATTGTTACGAGGCTTTAGAAGAGTTTATTGATCTCTCAGTGGAACGTTAGTTCTTCACTATTTTAGCCTTCAAATTATTCCTTCTGAGTGCAGGAGGCCTCAGATTACGTTTATTTCTGAATAGTCTGTGTGTGATTCTGCAATGAGAAGTTTTGTTTTGTTACGGGAGACAGTTGGTTATTCTACTGCATTATTGCCTTCCATGGGAATGTCTAAGTCATCAAAACCAGTGACTGTGCGTGTTATCTTATATGCAGCTGCTGTTTTCTGCATGAATTAACCTTTGAAACCCTAATTCTTGAGGAGCTCCATATATTTCTTTGTGAAAGGTTTCTGGTCTTCCATTGTATATTTTTGTGTTCTTGTTCTTTCCAAGCTAGCTCTCTTTTGTTTCCCAGTAATGGTCTTGGTTATGTTTCGAAGGTTCGTAAGGTGTTCACTTTACTGCCTAAAGAGAAATGTATGCCAGAAGCCATGTAAACAGTTTGATGTTCATTTTGAATCTTATCAAGGGAGTGTGTTAATGTTTGGGATTTTTTTACACCTCTACAGTGAGTGAAATTCACACCTTCAAATTGTGATCTCTTAACCAGTGTGTGGCAACTGCAATTAGCTTCACTCAGGGCTGAAAAGCAGCTCAGACTGTAACGAGGTCTCCCAGGACCACTTATACCACAAATACTGTAGTCATATTTTCTCATTAGCTCCTTTTGGTTGTCACAAATATGATTTTCCCATGTTTTTAGAATTAGACCAAAAACATAGAAGCTGTGTATGTGTCTAGAAAAGACAATTATTTTCTATAATTCAAAGATCTTTTTTATCTTTTCTTACAGGTAGAAACTTGCACAATTTAATTCATTGACCTTAAGTTTCATTTAAGTCAAAGAATGTAGGTAACAGTTGGATAGGAAAAGAAAATACAGGATTTTGAATGACTTTTTTTTTATTTTTAAGCTCTTACATTTTGCATTACATCATGAAAAGTTAGAAACTTTTGTGTGGGAGCCATCAGAATGGCTCTAAATCTGAAGTTATCATTAGACATACCTGTGTCTCAAACATGCAGTTTTGTTACTTTGGAGACTGATTTGCAGAGAAGCCTTATACCAGTCAGCCTTTGTAAGTGCAAGTAATTTTCCTGGTCATGTATATAGACCAGGTGGGAAGAAGAGTAAATTTGTCCTAGTTTTGGCTGGGATAGAGTTGATTTTCTTTCTAGTAGCCGATAGAGTGCTGAGTTTTGGCTTGAATCTGAATAATGGAATAATGTTCTTGGATGACATGTCATCCTTATCCTAAGTCAAGGACTTCTCTTATGCTCTTGCCAGTGAGGAGGAGCACAAGAAGCCAGGAAGGAGCAGAGAGAGGACATGTGACCCAAACCAGCCAAAGGGGTGTTTCATACCACAGTATGTCATGCCCAGTATATAAACTCGGGCAGTTATCTGGAAGGGACCAGTCATTGCTCAGGTCAGGTTGGGTATTGGTCAGCGGGTAGTGAGGAGTTGTATTTTGCATCACTTGTCTTTCTTGGGTTTTATTCCTCTTTCTTTTTGTTATTTTCATTATTACTATTATTATTGTTGTTGTTGTTGCTGTTACTATATTTTACTTCAGTTATTTAACTGTTCTTATCTCAGCCCATCAGTTTTACCTTTTTCTGATTTTTCTGCCCATCCCACCAGAGGGGATGTGTGTGAGCAAGTGGCTGTGTAGTACTTAGTTGCTGGCTGAGGTTAAACCATGACATGTTACAAGACAAATTTCCATAGTTTCTCTAACCCAGATTGAGAGGTTTTTTCCCCTGATCTGAATTGCTGGAATTTTAGCAATATTACAGTTATATCCTTTCCTTCTTGATATTTGCTAAGCTTTTCAAGTAGGAAGATATTTTTTAGAAATTATAGCAGTAAGAGGCAATCTTCAATCTGTTAGTCTCTGAGCATAATGAATTTGGAATTTTGGAATGTTGATCTGTTCACCATGACAGTGCTGAGCAATCTCTAGTTGCCCTACAAATGTCTGTGATCTTACAACTCTGTTTTGTATTAACAATAGATAGATATGGTTTCGGTCATATTATTTGTTTCTGAAACACTGTTCAACTGGCTTGTTTTTCTGAAATGAATTTTAGTTCTTTGTCTTTTTCTTGCTTTTGATTGCATTGTAAATTTCATAATGTCTGATACTAATTTCTTACTTTTCGAATCAAATGCAATAAATCTGAATTCCGTGTCAGTCCGTCAGAGGACAACATGTATAAAATATTGAGTAGGTGTAAGGAAAGCTTGGCATAAGAATTTCCTAGATATTATTTTCAGGCTTAATGAATTATTATTGTAATAATAATTCTATATTATTATAATATAATAATAATAATAATAGTATTTAATAAAATAAGTAGTCCGTATTCTCAGTTTCTGTGTTTTCATGTCTTGCATGGTTTGAAATAATACTCGTTTATAAAGTAGGAAGTGATGTTAGGTTTGGACAGCTCTGGTACAGACTTGTGTATTATCAAAGCTCTAATTATAAGCTCATTTTTTTATTCCTTGGTAAATGAAACCTTGTCTTATTTTTGCAATAAGTTGTTTTGAGTGTGAAATTATTTTTCTTCATGGAAGACTGTATTTTAATACATTTGGAGAAAAAATGTATTAGAAATACATGTGTCCCTCTAACTTTCACAACTTCATCTGGATGCTGCATGTGTTTTTGTTATTAAAATTAGTAGGATGAGCTGATAAGAGCCTGTTCAGTATCACTAGGTTAAGAGATTAAGCTGTGAGCCTTAGCACACAGCTTTTGTTCCCATGTTCAAGAGGCGTTAGCTCCCTGACAGATTGGCATTAGTCCCCAGGTTTTATGGCGCTCAGTTACGTTTGTGCTCCCTTCTGTCATTTGCTGCTGCTTTAAATAATAACTTTGCTTGTCTTATTTACCAGTATTATATTGATGGTTTTAAGGTTAGGCTTTTTTGTAAATATAAAGACTTCAAAAAATACATATGACAATAATCTGGTAGAATTTTGGTAGATTATTACAACAGAATTAACATTACTTCATTCTTGCTTTGTAGAAAAGGTTAATTTTATTTTATTCTTTCAACTTTTTCTTTGCTGTCATGTTTAACAAAGATTAAAAAGTAAAAGTAATAAATACGTAACTACTCTTATTTTTCCTTATAAAGAAATACTAGCAATTATGTGTTGTGTGACCCTCTACAGAGCAGAGGCTAATGAGGCTATATCAAGTGTTTCTTCTGTCTCTGCAAACTGATTTACGTGGGGATAATCTATAGAAAGGATAATAGAAATAAAAACTGAAACTTGACTGACTTATGCAAGTTACAGAAGGCAGATTAAAAAAAAATAAAATCATTATTTCAGCTGTATTTACTTTTTTCTTCTCCAAACTAGTTATTACCTCATTCTTTAAAATATTAAGAGATTTTAATATTTAAAAAAAAACACCCAAGAATAAATAAGGCAGTCAAAACTACATTTTTTCCCCTTTTATTTTTCTTCTGTCTAATGGAAATAGGTAAGACTGTGGTTTTCCTTTCCCATTAGGAGAAAGTGAACAGTGTTTAATTTAGATTTTAAGATGTCACTAAGAACGGGTTTGGAGTCACTCAAGCCACTTGAAAAAGCTTTAACCCTTAGAGCTGGCACTACAGGATTAGGGACAGAAGCTACAACTTCCTCTTCACAGTTGAAATGATTGTGTATGAATCCAGAGAATGACCAGCATCCTGAGATTGAAGTATGCAAGCATGCCAAAGGATGCACATGCAGATACTTCTATGTGCAGATTTGACACCAATTGATTGAAAATTTGTGTGACTTAAGTTGTAGGAAAAATCGGGTAGTCTTTCATGTCATCTTGACTGTTTTGTGGTGGTACTCCTAAACATTGATAGCTGTTTTGTATTTTTTATCAATTAATTATCAGTAACTAAAAATGATCAGAAGCAATTTAAAAACTTGTGGAATCATTAGATAGAATTTTCAAAATATTTTTGTAGGTTCAGAATTTTTATCCAAGATAAAAAGTGTTTTATAATCTCAGCACTCTGTTAAATTATATATGTGATAAGAACTCATGAAAGCTTCTTTAAACTGCAATTTCTATTCACTTTTTAATTACATCATATTTGCTGAAATACCTAGAGAACATACTGTCTAATAAAACACGTTATTTTTTTCTGATTATTTGTCTTAATCATATTAGCAACAAAATCTCATTATTAGGATGTATTTTTCTGGAATAACTAATTATTTAAATTATTTACTACTAAAATTATTTCTCATGGCCTAGTTGAGCTCAGTAAGCCAGATAACAAAATGAGTATCTTGTTCAAAATCATATCTTACAGGAACAAAAGTTTTTCACATGCTCTAAGTCTTACCTGATTTTAGGGAAACAAGTTCATGAAAATGTATAATTCTGAGGTTACCTTATACTTTACATCATAGTCCTGGTGTAACTTCCAAAGAAAAATAATTGTCATGCTTGCTAATTTTCTTAGCAGAGAAGGTGCAGATTTAAATAAGTGTAGAATCTGGGGTTCACCCTGTTTTCCTTCCATGTCAGGGGTTACCATGTTAAATATTTCTCTACTTTTTTTGTGTATTGATAAAGTAAGGCAAATTTTTCCCAATTGCAAAAAAAAAAAAAAAAAATCATCTAATTATTTAGATTATTAGGCTTTCACAATTTTCAAGGGTTGAAAATTTATAATAGTGTTAAAGAAACTATGATTCGGGTACTCTGTCAGAGGTATGCTGTTTTACTGGTAGTAGTGATTTTCATTCTAGATTTTAGAAGAAGGAAGCAGAGAGGAGGCAAATAGATATGAAGGGCTATCATTCAATTATTGTGCTATTGTAAACTATCAGAATTAGGTGGTTGTTTTTAAAATCTAAAATTGGCCACCCGAACATTTAAATCAGCTTGGAAGATAATTGTTGTTAGTGGTAAATGTAACAAAAAGGCCCCTGAGGATGTAAATGCATTTTGCAGAAGTTATGAGAAATTCAGAAATTGCTTTTTCTTGTGTTGGTTTTGACTTTTTTTTTTTTTTTCTCCCCATAATCATCCAGTAATTTAATTTTGTGTAAGGTAGGAGAAATTCTTACGATTTATCCTATAAAATACATTTTTTAATCCCTCTATGTCAGCTGATGTAAATTATGTGAATGAACAGTGGTGCATTTATGTAAATGTGACTGAAAATAAATTTTATGAACTATATTTTTGAGTGACACAGTATAAACAATGCAGTTTAAAAAATAACAATATGGACTTGGTCATAAGTATATAGCAAGGTTCTATTTTTTTTCAGGAATCCATTTGTTACATTAATTAATTCATAATAATTTTCTTGCTTGCAAGAAATTGAAAATGAGATTAACAAAAAAAGTTAGGTGTTTCAGTTGTTGACAAGGCAAACAAATGAGCTTTCTTCTCATCTATACAAGCTTCTCTAGCAACATGTTGGAGCACCAGTGGCATGCAGCGTTTCATGACCTGATGACTTCTGCAATAATCACTGAGGAAATGCAAACATGAGTTTAAAATTACATTTTCTTATCTTTTATCCTCATTACTGTGAATTTATAGTTCTTCCCTGGAAGAAAACTCTCAAAGTTTATATCTTGCAGTATAAATTTTCCAAAGTTGCACAGTAATAAAGAAGTGGAAATTCACGTTTGTATTATTTTCCAAATGACTTGTCTGTATATATTTCAAGCAACTCACATATTTAAGGAATTATGGGAATATTGATATAAAAGCATTCAATATAAAATAATATTTTTCTTCAGTGTATGCATGTATCCATATGCATTTTCAACGAATTCTGTGGAACAATTCACAAAATGAAGAAATTGAGACACAGTACATTACACTTGTGGTTTGTGCTCTTGCTATTTAAAAATGACCTACTGTCTTTTAACTGTGATATTACTATATGTGTCTTCCAGATGTGTGGAGGTGATTGCCAAAGAAGGCCGGAACCTGAAAGAGCTGTATTTAGTATCCTGTAAGATCACTGACTATGGTATGTAAGGTACCTATATCTTTGTGAAGATTGAGCTCTGCAAGTTTTTCACAGGGACTGTTATAAAAGTGTTGGAAATACATAGATGAAAATTTTCAAAACCTTTATCCACAACAATAGCAAAAGTACAAGAAGTTTTTGACATACTTTAAAATATCTGTGGGTAGAAGTATGAAAATCAGTGTATGTATGTGCTGCAGAGTGTTCCTTATAGAATTGACAGCTACTGGGTAGACTGCTCTTTGAATTGTCCTGGAGTCCAGGAGAGCACTAGAGAGAAAATCAAAACATGCATGTGCATTTCTAGGTGCTGTAGAAGCATAACTAAGCAACTGTGCCTCTGGATTGATTGCCTGTTGTAGGCCATAGAATTGAATGAACTGGATGATACCTTAAGAAAACTGTCACAATGTAAATATAAGGGAACATCTTAGAAATTAGGCTTTCAGTCTCATAGGCCAGATAGAGAAACAGAATTCATACTTGAAATTGGAAAACTTCTTAGCACTTGACTGTGTTTGCTGAAGCTGCTTTGCTTTATCTTGTTCTTTTGGTTTTGGGTTTTTTTCCAAATTAGATACTGACCTCAAATTAGACACTTATTTCTGCAATAAGGCCAAATTCTCAAACATCTATCTCCCATTTTCATGCTTACTTCTCAGTAGGATTTACAAACTGTACTTTTGATATGTACCTCTCATATTTTCCAAGTATTTTTTCTCATTTGCTTTTTTTTATTTTTAGTTTTTACTCCATGGCATTTATAAAGAATTACTATGTCAAAGTGACAAATTACCTTTCCAGTGGTCACAAATTTCTTTTATTTTCCCCTTTGTTTTATTTTCCCCTTCAGATTTTGCACTTTGCTAGGGTTTGCATGGGTGCATTCAAGAGTATGTTGGCCTGCAGAGTTCAGCTTATCTCATGTCCACAGTATTTGAACATGAGTTCACAATGCAGCTGTAGCAGTTGTGGGAGCTTTGGGTCATGGCAGAGGAGAAGGGAGCGTGCGCTTATACCGCCATTTTCTCTGGGCTGCAGTTGTTTGTGCTTCCATGTGCAGAACAGATCTTGCCAAGTTGAAAATACAGATTTTCTTGGCTTGATAACACTTGGTTAAGGTGTGTTCCTGAATTTGTGACAGTAACTGCCTGCTGGAAATTCAGGGAAGGGTATTGTCTGTAGAGCACAAAGTGACCATGAAGGTGCTTCTCATCATTGCTGTAGGGTCAGAGCTGCACGACTTCAGTTGGAAGTGTGACTGTCCTTTTGTGTATTATAGATCTACTATCTGTACTCGTCCTTTATGACTTTGACAACCCATGTAGAAAGAATTATCATGGGAATAATAGAATCCACGTCTTGAGGATCAGTAATTTCTCATTGGCTGCAGTTATTGAGAGAAAAACTGCATTACTCCAAACGTACACTGAGGAACTGAAGCAAAGAAACTGAGGATGAGTAAAGTCTTGCTTATGAAAGAATGGAAGGAGCGTAAAGAAAGTGGGGATTTCCAGATAAAAAGTGGGCTAGATTAAAAGTTTGTTTCACAGAATGAATGAGTGAAGAGATTATACAGAGTTATGTAATTATATTACTATGTAATTACATTATTATGTAATTATATTATCATAGAGTTTGGGTGATAATCTTGGCAACCAGAGTCATCCAGCCTGAGCTTCTGTTGATTTCTGTGGACTATGGTTCAGTCAGATACTGAGACTGTGAGAACTTTCTCAGTTGACAGTGTTCATAGTAGGTTTTACTGTGTACTTGAAAATTTGACTACTTAAGCTAATAAGGATTAGTTAGACATTCAGCAAAACAGCTGTGATACTGACACATTATTAAGACTAATTGATTACCATTATAATCTTCAGCATATCTCAGCATGCCAGCCTGACAAATATATTCATCTGCTTGTGATATCTTGAGCTGAAAATGCAAAATAAACTGTAGTAAAGTAGTATTTATGAGCATAATTTATGCTTTGTAAGGAAGTCAAAACTTTGCCTTAGATTAAAAATGTAATAGCAAGTGAATATTAACTAACAAGAATGCTCTAGGGTGGAGCCAGGCTTCACCCTTTCCCTTTCTTCCTTTTTGTTTCCTGGTACTTCAGTGGAAGACTTACCACTTTTGTCTGTGGTGCTGTTAAGTTAAAAAGTGAGCTCGTTACAGTGCTGTGAGCCTAGTTTGTTGTTGAAGTTCCTTTATCAAAGAAGCTGCCTCTTTTTTACGATGGGAAAAGAGCAGTTTAAGTTGTAACTGTGCACATTTTCACTGGATTTTTAGAACATACCTAGATTTTTAGAACATACCAGATTTCTTGCAGCCTGATGGAGTACAGATGTAGGGTTACAAAGCCCTCTTTGAAATTGTTCAAACTCTGGGAGAAGAGGTCAAACTGTTCATCAATGCATCTGGAAAAAAATAAGTAATGTTGCTGTTTTCCAACAAAATTTGTAATCATTTGAGGCATTAATTAAGCAAAAATAATAATAATTGCTGTAAATAAAGAAAATAATTACAGTAAAATACTGTTGTTGTCCTGCAATTAGTACCATAGGTATGTATGTGTGAGGTAATTTCATGTAGTGTAGCGAAGACACCAAAGTGTGAACTTTGTCATTTTATTCATTCCATTTATTTTCCAATTTCTACAGTAAGACAGTATGCCAAATGACCACACATGCAATTATTAATTTTAAAGCACATAAAATACTATGTTTTATTTTGAAGCCTAAGAGGTTAGTTAAAAACCCTACACCCTGTTAATACAGCCATGGACAGCACTACTTTATGTGACATTTCATTAGCCAGAAAGATATTACATTACACAAAAATATGGACAGAAGAAGATTCAAACAGGAATTCAAGTATGTGTACATACTAAAAGTTGTTAACTTGTAAAAAAAAATAAGTTGCTCTATTTCAACTTGCATTACAAAATAGTTAATTTTGTAAATTTTTTTGTATACAAGAAAGTGTATTTTGCTTACTTCTGAAAAAAAATGTAGAATTATATCTCTTTCTAAAAATCCATTTTTAGTTAATGGTGTCTGTGACAATGTGACACAAGTGCTATAGTGTAACAACTAGGATGCTGTAATGGAGTTTTAGAGTTTCTTTACATCCGGAATATTGATAACAAAATTATCACTAGAATTTACCTAGACTGGCAGGAAAGACTGAATTAATATTATCTTGGAGATAAACACTTGTTTGCCCGACAACAGAGGCAGAATGAAGTTAAAGCTGACATTAGTTCCTCATATCATTTTGCCCTTTTGTTAAACAATCATGAATTAAGCATGGATTTTCAGTGTTATCTTTGAATTTCCTGCCTTTTGTTGATTTGTGTCACAGCCATAAGTTTACTTAAACATAGGGGGGGTTGTATTTAAGCTTTTACTAAGAATTAGTAAGAAAGCTAGGCTTTCTCAGCTGTGGGGAGACTATGTGTCCAATGAATTACATTGATGTGAGGATGTATAGTAGTGGGCTAGGGCAGCAAGCACACACAGAATTGTGTAACTGTCTTTTCAATTTTATGCTCTAGTTTTGGGGTTTATTGATATCCTTAATGCTGGGAATTTGTTTTAAGTAAATTATTACTTGCAAACTTTGTAAAGGTGCAGAGTGCTGTGTACTCTGAAATACAGAAATGAGATTTTCCCTTCAAAGATGAAAGTGTTTGATTAAACATGCCTGGGAAAGAGGACTACATGTTTTAGGGGTTTGATTTTGTAGAAATGTTAAGTGTGAATTTACTAACAATTACTCTAAAACTGCATTCTTACCGGTAGTGCAGGATAATAGTCTCTAGTGCTTTACTTCCACTTTAGAAAAGTAGTCAGATCAATGGGTTTTGTTTGTATGTGCAGAAAGTAATTTAAAAAGGAAAAAAATAAAGGCTTTTGCAAAAAGATTGAAAGTGTTAAAAATCAGCACTTTGTACAGCTGTGCCATGAGAAATCACTTCAGAAATTTATGAAAAAACAAAGTACCCAAAGTGTCATTAATAGGAGTGTGGTTAGCACAGTTTGGGAAATATGTTTATCTTGTTAACAATTCCTGTCAAGCAACCTGCAGAAGATGACAATTGTCTCAATAGCTGTCTTGTAGACTTTCCATTACCTAGTAGTTCTGGATTTTACCTAACTTAGAAAGCCTCTGTTTATAGCTGTAAAGTAATTGCACAAAGTTTTTCAGATTAAATGCTTGGCAAAGGGCACGAGATGAACTGTTGTATTTTGCTGATACCTTTAAGATTAAGAATATTGAAAAACAGCTCTCTAGATATGTACCCTTCTGTTTCCTAAAATTGTGAGTATTCCTTTTTCATATTGCATCTTTTCATCATTTCCTGTTTTTTTAGTGTCTCTGAGGACACATGATATTTTTAAAAGGTTTTTCTCCTCTGAAGATACTTGCTGTAGCAAAAACCGAGTTTCAGCAAACTATGATTGAATTACATAGTTTTTATTTTAAAATGTTATAGATGGGGCATAGCTGTTAGAATTAGATGTCTGGAGGAATAAGACAGTGTTTATACAGAGTCAAATCCAGCTGTCACAAAACATAGCTGTAAGTTGCATTTTTTCTTTATAACTGGATTATGGACTCTTTTCTGAGAAGTGAGATACAGCTAACAATGTTAAAATACTTTTCTGAGGTGCTGTTAAATTCTCATGTTTTTATATTTAGGCTACATGCGCTTTCAGTTTTAAAATAGAGTATTTTAATTTATCAGGGGATCAGATCTTCCTACCGAATAACACAGATAAATCCCATGAGAATCACTTGAGTTTTCTCTTCAATATTTAGCATTTGTCATGTAAATCATGAAGAATAAGCACAGGGTGGGTATTTCCTAGCAAAAGAATATTTCATTTCTGCTTCTCACTTGGATTAGCAAATCTCTGTATGCTTGGTCTCACTAAAACTATTTCTTTCCTAATGTTAGTCTCTTAAAATCTGTTTTTAAAACACCATATGTTTTGCACAGTGTTACTCAGAAAGGAAATACATTTTTGTGGGATAAGTGCAGCACTTATGGATGGACAGAATGGATCAGGTAGTAAATACATATTTGAGTTAAAAAGATTTCATCCTCACACATTACTCATTTGCCTTCATGCTCACACATTGTTGGCTTGCAACCTCTTTCTTAATTGATATCATTTAAATAAATATAGCTTTCATTTTCTCTTTCAAAATTGTTTTCAGTTTGCTGCGATACTGAATTCCAAGTTTGCCTTGTTCCCTGAATCAATCTTCTGCCTATTGTGTTTTTTATTTA
>NW_026901479.1:0-11101 GCF_033783945.1 Neopsephotus bourkii
CACTTGGCTGCCTTTGACTCCAGTTCATACTGAAGTTCTAGCATGTTGCCATGATTTGTCCGTCTCTGGTATGGCCAGACTGACCACACACCTCATTTAAGTGTTTTACTAATTCTTCTGGATTTTGCAGTTGTTCGGTGGTGAAATTCCAAAGTACTGGAGGGGCCCACTGACCTAGATACTTGCCCATACAGTCCCACACACCCTGCCACTCATGGCTGTCCAGCCTCAGAGAAAATCTCTTGGTCCTCCTACTTCGTTGTTTAACCCCAGACAAGACCCAAACCTGACTCTGCTTAACTTTTGAAAACAGATGAAATAGTTGTGGCCAAAATACACTCTGTATACGTGCCAACATGGTGATCCCCATCACAATCAGCAAACAAGTCTCAATAGCAGTAAAAGGCCATTCAAAACTCTCAAATGATGCTGTAAATGCTCTGGGGGGAGGAATGGGAGGGTAAAAGAATGCCTCCTTCACAGGTTGACCACCCGAGAAGGAGAAAGAATATGTGTAATTGCTAAGCATTTCTATTATATACCTCCCAAAGTATAAAGGTGGTGACCATACTGGGAACATAAACCAGATAAGTTTCATGATCAATAATTCTATTGTGTTACAAGTCATCATCATAAAGTACACTGAGACAAGAACTTTAGCCCAAGCCCCACACTTGAAAAACACTAATACAGCAAATACCAGATCTAAGTAAATTACAACATTCTGAAGCTGTGAGATCAAGAGGAACAACTTTGAGAGCCAATAAATCAGCATTGTGATGAGTGACTATTAATCCGGTCAGATCTGTTGTTATCTCAGCCCCTTCGTGCCCCACGTTGGGCGCCAAAAAGAACTGTCGTGGTTTAACCCACAGCCAGACAGCTTGTTACCCACTCCCCCCCCTTCTTGCCCTCCCCCTACTCCTGGGGGAACGGAGAGGAGAATCAAAAAGAAATGCAACTCCCACGGGTTGAGATAAGAACAGTTTAGTAACTAAGGTACAATACGAATCACCACTGCTACCACCAACGACAACAATGATAAGAGAAAACAGCAAAGGAAAGGAGTACAATACCACGCGCCGAACCACCAGTCCGACCCGGCCGACCCCCTCTCCTTCCGGGTTCCCCCCCAGTTCCCCCCTCGGCATGACGTGCTGTGGTATGGAATACCTCTTTGGTCAGTTTGGGTCAGGTGTCCTGTCTCTGCTTCCTCCCGGCCTCCCCTCCTCCCTGGCAGAGCATGAGACTCACAAAGTCCTTGGCCAAACCAAAACATCACCTCTATCAGCTTTGTTCCGAGCCCGAAAGTCAAAACACAGCACTGCACCAGCTACCAAGAAGGAGAAAAAATGACTGCTGCTGCTAAACCCTGCTTGCTCCTCACTCCAGCTTATCACAAAACAGCCTTGCTTGCACCTCCCTCTGTAGTGATAAGGGCTCCTTGGAGCTGACCTACCACTGGCATGAGTCACCAAGGGGGGATGCTAACTGCTTTGTTCTGGTGAATACTACACAGCAAGTATTAGGAGCAGGAAAAAAATAATCCCAAACCAGGCCTAAAACCAGGCGTAAGCCTGGCATACATACATAGTTCTTTTCTGCCATACCTTAGGGACTGCAAAACAGGCCCTGTTCCTGCAGCTCTCTCTCACATGGCAACAGGACTACTTGCATGATTTGGCAGCCACTTACACAGCCAAAGAGCTGCAGGATTGGGCTCTTAATTGCTTAAAAATACACTACCCACCAATAGTTACCTAATTTAGCAGAAAACATTACCTCTCTGCTTCATAAATCTTAATTAAAGCTGTTAGTTTTCCTATTACATGATCAAGAAATGCCCCATTAAAGTTAAGCAGTTTCTCCAGGTAATTATATACATTATGTGGTGTGAGTGTAAAGATGCATATAGCATTCCACTTCCAATTATTTTGCATACCCTGAAAAGCACTATCTATTAAATAAAAAACTTGCAGAATTTCATTAGTGCACAATTTTTTAAACTCCCAAAAGCCAAAGCTGTCCCACAGGAGCATATATACTCAGTGTTGGCTCCTTATAATACGATTTAATGCTCACAAACA
The DNA here is from genome assembly GCF_033783945.1 of Neopsephotus bourkii. Taxonomy (NCBI): domain Eukaryota; kingdom Metazoa; phylum Chordata; class Aves; order Psittaciformes; family Psittacidae; genus Neopsephotus; species Neopsephotus bourkii. The sequence continues at coordinate 2,088 of NW_026901479.1, forward strand.
CAACCAAAGTATTTAAGCATTTACAGAGGTTGTCATAAGTGCTTTTCTTATTTTTGATCAAGTTCAAGTCTACACTTAATACAGTTAACTGCAGTTATTTAATTTCAAAACTCAAGAATCCAACCTCAAAAATTCATAACAATATAAATTTAGATACATTGATATAGGATATGTATGCTACTGGGAAACCATTTTTCAGTAAGAAGTGTAGAATTGTAAGATCTAAAAGGAGTTATTTTTTAAAGTAAGCATTATTTCAAATAAACCTTGTCAGATTTCAAATATTTTCCTATTCGTCTGCAAAATGATTCCATAATTTTTAGTGGTATATTTCAAACCAGTGCTAAATGCTACCAAAAACTAAATGTATCTTAATTGTTTTCTCTTTTGATGGGAATTTCATGTAAATAGAGAACAAATATTAAACTAAGACCTTGCAAATATCTTAAGTACATTATTAACCAAAGCACTCTATTTCCCAGCAAATGGCTAGAGAGAATGAAATTTGGAAAATTATTCTTAGTTCCCCTAAAACACTACATTTATTGCCTGACCACATTAACAATGAAAAGGTATACACAAGATGTTACATGTTAAAATACAATGGAAGGAGTTTAACGTCTACTTCTATAAGGCAAGGAACCAACTCCTGCCCTTAGAAGTAACCTAATCAGGCTTGCTAGAATCTAATATTTTACTTTTGAGGAAAATATTATTCTCTAAAAACTGCAGAGGGTTGCTGAGACACATGAAAAAGAAAGAAAAAGAAAAGCACAGAGAGCAGCCTCAGACGATGCTGATTATCTTTGATCCAATAGAGTTCCATATCACCCCTCAGAGTTGACAGTACATTATTAATTGAAACACTGGGGCTGAACTATGTCCTCTTCTGTAGATTTATATCCCATATGCAGAAATACTATTTCCACCTCTGCCCCTGAAAAAGTAATCTACAAAACTGTCTTAAAAATGCATGAAACAAAATAGTACACTACCACTCTATTTATGGTATCGGTACTCAAGGTCCATTAACCATGATGCGTATTGTGAGGAAACAGATAAAAGAAGCTATCAAACATGATTTTTATATAATATACCATGAAAGCATCTTTGATAACTTGATTTCAAACTATCTGTCTGGGTTTCTTTTTATAATCCTTTTTTTTTTTCATGTTTTTAATCTTTGCACAGATGTAGCTATATGAATAGCAGTATTTCCTGGAATCTCTGAAACATCAAACCAAACATATTTTCCAATACTAAAAGATTGCATTCCATGATATCATTACCACTTAGAATAGGCTATAAATTCATTGACTAAAGAGTTTAATAGCAATGCCTGATCTTTTATACACCATACTTTCACTAATAGAATATCAGCCTCTTCTGAAACATTAGCACGTTACCCTTTCTAGTAAAGCATATCAAATCACATTACTGAAAAAGTTGACAAGTCAAATGGAAGTTCGGTGCCAATTTTCTTCCCTTTCTTTTTTTACCCCCCTTTCTTTCTTTCTCAAGAGACAGAGAGAGAGAGGAGTGAGCAAGAGAGAAGGGATTAAATTTCTTACTAAACTTGTGGCAGTGAACATAAAATATAATAATACTCCTTTAACATTCCTATCATGATTTTGGTCCTGGCACTTCAACCAGCTGAGGACTGAAGGAGTTAATGCTTTAAAACATGCAATAATTCAGAGGGCTAGCTTGCAAGATCTGCAATATGCTATTTTTTTCCTTTACAAGATAGACTCCAGAGTAGACAGATCAACTTTGCAAAAAAAGTGAGGGGGGAAAAAAGGAACTCTATAACCAATCAAACCAAATGCCAGAGCAGAGGGCAAAGGGATATGGAAACTGAGAAGATAGACTTCCAAGTCCTTTCCTGAAAGTGTTGGATTTTGAGGAGAGTCCAACATCGCCTGACAAAAGTGTCTTTTTGCAGGGACACTGGGGAGGAGGGAGGAGAGCTTGGGAAACCTAATGAAAACAGGCAAAGCCTTGTACATTAGACCCCATGGAGAACTTTGAATCATACGAGCTGCAGACAAGAACCGAGCATGTAATGCTAAATTAAAGACCTCCAAATATGGGGAACATCAGAGCAGCACTGGGACAGATGTGCTTGTGGTGCCGGCCAGCACATCACTTGATGCTTCCCTCCATCCCTCATCCTGTCCCCTGCAGAGAGCCAAGCACCCTGGGACAGCACAGTTTGCCTCCCTGCAGGGACCTGCAGCTCACTTACCCATTAAGAAAAATAAAATGTATTTTTTTAAACCTTCTTCTGCAATCTGGTTGAATGTTAGCCATTTAACATGCGAGCAAAGAGGGTGCTAAGCTGCAGCTCCCACTGCCATGTCCTGGTGTGGGACTGTGTCGTGGTTTAAACCCAGCCAGACAGCTTGTTACCCACTCCCCCCCTTCTTGCCCTCCCCCTACTCCTGGGGGAACAGAGAGGAGCATCGAAAAGAAATGCAACTCCCATGGGTTGAGATAAGAACAGTTTAGTAACTAAGGTATAATACAAATCACTGCTGCTGCCACCAATAATAGTAATGATAAAGGAAATAACAAGGGAAGAGAATACACCACCTCATCACCAGCCGACCGATAACTCGCTCCCCCAGCCCAATCAGGCACCGACCGATACCTCCTCCAACCCTGCAGTCCCCTTAGCCCTTCCGGGCCATTCTCCCAGTTCCCTCCTGGGCATGACGTGCTGTGGTATGGAATACCTCTTTGGTCAGTTTGGGTCAGGTGTCCTGTCTCTGCTTCCTCCCAGCTTCCCTCCTCCCTGGCAGAGCAGGAGGCTCACAAAGTCCTTGGGCAGACCAAAACATCATTTTTATCAGCTCTGTTCCCAGCTGAAAGCCAAAACACAGCACTGCACCAGCTACCAAGAAAGAGAAAAATGACTGCTACTGCTAAACCCAGGACAGACTGAGATGTCACCTCCTCACTTGCCCTGTACCCCACCAGCCTACCTGGCTTTCCAGCATTATTCTTGCTTTGTATTTTGTGACTGGCAGTGCGTTTATTCTTGCCTTTGGAAAAAAATAAATAAATCCAGCCTCATGCTACTGTTCATGGGGCTTATTAGCAAGGTGCAATCTTTATAGCAAGCTCTCTTTCATCCAAAGCATGTGCTTAGCAGCAAGACAAGAACAAGCCAGCAAATAGGATACACCTTGTGCCCAACCACCAGGATGTTTCAGCATCAAGGTGTTTGCCATCTTCCTCCCACCTGCTTGTCCTTCCTTTCCCATTAGTAACATCACAGCACAGCATCTCCATCTTTCAAATCAGGCAGGCCCTGCTTTGAACAGCACTGGTCCCAAACCTTACCACCTGCCCTCCTAGGCTCCCTGCAGCATCCTTTCTGTACTGCCCACTCATATGTAAAACATCCCAACTCCATTACGCTTACACTGCCACCCACTCCCTCCAGGGAATAGCTGCTGGGACCTGCATGGCCCTGCATGGAGGAGATGGCATAAGATGACATGCCTGAGCTGTGCTCAATTCATTATAACAATGTTTAATAATGTCACAGTGAAAGCAGTCCTAATTTTATGCAAATCAGCAGAAGAATACGTAATTCATTTGAATGAGAGCAAAGGAAGGTCTTGCATGTGTTTTCCTGTTTAAGAGCCAGTGCTCCTTGACTCCTTCCCATCTTCCCAACCTCTGCCCCCATGAACCACCACCAAGGGTGATAAGCCCCCTGCAGGGGAAAGGCAAGCAGAGTCAACCATCCTCACCACCCCATGCCACAACACACAGACAGGAAACCACCTATCTCAAACCCTTTAGTCCTATGCAAAGAGGAGTGAATTTTGCTCAAAAAATTGGGAATAATCTGATTTTAAATAATCCATGCACTCTGTCCAGCAGTCCTTTGCCAAGGAAAGCTCCTGGATAAAAGGGGGAGTTTTGTCGCCAGCAATGCTGCAAGAAACCCTTCATTTCAAAACTTTGGGATTTTATTATTTTTATTTAATTGCTAAAAAAATTTAAATCTCTCCATTTTAGGAGCAATGCAAAACAGGGAAACCACCTCCTCCAGCAGTGAGGCAGGCTGAGAACCAGCAGAAAAGTAACCGAAAGATAAGTACCTGCCATGCAGGTGTGGGGATCAAGTGTGCCATTTGTCCCTCCCTGTCACTGCCATGTTTTACATGAGATTTGAAAACCCTGGGCCAATTTCTTGACTGGTGTCAACTGGCACTGCTCCTTAGCAGTCAACAAAGCTAAACCTACTTGCAAAAGGGCACAGAATTTGTCCCTATTAAATCCAAAAAGTTTGTGGTGGCTACACTGGGGTAGAGGAGGAGAAGGAGAGATAAAAAGCAAACACAAAAGCAATATTTTGATGTAGCTAGAAAAGACCAGCCACTTTTTAGCTCTCAATAACAAATGTGGAAAGAAAAACCTCTGTATTTGAAGTAACACTTGGAAAAATGACCACTGTGTTTCCTTAGCAGCAACTGAGCCAACTTCTCTCAATAACCTCCAGTGTAAAACACCACCAACTGCTGTGAGGTCATGCTCATATAAGCAACCTCCACATGAGAGGGTTCATATCTATTGGCTTCAAGACAATGTAAAGTGTTCTTGTAGGGTACTGTATGAAGACGGCCCTACTGGACCATTCTTCATCCCACTAAAGTTGATGGGATTGTCCCAGTAAACATTTTGCTTTGCCTTGAGTATTCCTTTTTAGGAAATGAAATTCACAGTCAGTCCAGCCCCAACAAGCACATTTTAACAGTTACTATACCTGTTGGGCCACCAAGATATACCGAATTTACCCATCAGACATGAACTTTTATCATGGATGCCCCTGTTCCAAGCTTTCAGGAGGTAAATTTCTCTGAAGAGATAGCCATGGATATGGCAAGGAAACTTCTCAATGTTATTTGTGCACAGTTACAAGGAAAAAAAAAATAATGAAAATCTTATTTCCCTATTTTAACACTGATAGGTTGGCTTGAAGCTGAAATCAGGCTCATCTGTCTGATGCCTGTAACAGCCCATACTGCTAGCATTTTACAAGGATCATTTTATCAGTAGAAGCATTAACAGTATAACCCTATAACTTCCCTTTCTACCATCTAGAGTTAAAATAAATATTAGAAAGCATTGAATAAGAAAAAATGACCATGATAATCCCAGACTTCATAATAAACCCAGATTTGTCTCAATATTTCAGGAATATCTGAATCAAGAATTTTGACTTGGGTCCTTCACTATGATTTATAAGAAGTTTTTTCCATCCCTAACATGAAGGCCATTAGTTTCCATTATCATTTACTAAAGACTAGAAATACCTTGGGGCTAAACAAAGAGTGAAGACGAAGGTGCCTTCAGCTTCACAGGCAAGAGGTGGGAGAGGGACCTCTTTGCCTGCACATCTAGCACTGCAAGGGCTTTCCGGCAATATTATTAAATCAATACAAAACACCAACAGAGAGCATGCATCGCATTTTTTAAGCCGTATGCTTGCTTTGATGCTTATTCAATCATTTTAACAATTTCTAAAACCGTGACTCACACCGCACGTGTCCTTTCAGTGGGAAACATAGGTGATATGATCAAAGTTAGCCTACACCTAATCAGCACACGAGAAATAATCAAGAATCCTTTTTTAAGACGTGATCAATTCAGTGAAAGGCAGACTGTTAGTCTTTTCCTTATCTGCTTCTGTTCCTCCAGTGGTAGGGGTAAAGGTATCTTGGAGAAGAAAAGGGATAAGAAACTCCAAGAGTGAGAGAGTTTGGCTGAAACTCCCACCAGTAAAACTTACTTTCTCCTGCGAGCCTCCTGCAGAAGCTGTCTTCAACTACTGGCAGATTTGAAATGTCTTGTGCTAAAATATTTTCTGTGTCGCGATGATCTAGATAATTTCTGCAATTAAGTACTTTCTTCCAACTTAACCTGCATTTGCTATGTACTTCTATTAATTCAGTCCAGTGTCAAAATACAGCAGCAGAGGTTAATATTTGGACGCAGCTGTTTTTCTAGCCGTTCATATCACTTTTAATTCCTTTCCTTTTTGTTCTTTCCTTACCCTCTTTTTTACTGCTGCTAAATTCCTTGCTTTCATTTTTGCAGAAGTTCAGCCTTCCAGCCCGCTCTCCGATGCTGTTAGACATCAGCTCAGGCTCAGACTTATTACTTCTGATATGTCACTCTGCAGGCAGGGAGCCTAAAGCAGCACTGCTTCCTCCAGCCCTCGCAAGCTTCAGCTGGATCTTCACCGACCTGCAGAGCACAGCTATTTCTGCAGAGCAGGAACCAGGAGGAAATATGTAGACCTGAAGGGTAAGCCCAGCACCTTATTTCACACCGAGCCTCTGAAACAGGAGACTAAGCAGGAAGTCAGGATGCACAGAGGTGATTTAGCTGTGTTGGCTTCCTGAGATCATGTATGTATATATAAATACAAAAAACAAAACAAAACAAAACAAACCTAATATAGCACTGGGGAGAGGAAAGCATGGAGAACAGCAGATTCAGGGCCTATTTAGTATTTGAAAAACACCAATCAAGTCTTAAATCGGATGTCCTGAATTACTTTGATATTCCTATACAGAAAGGTGCCAACAAAGCTGATTTGTTTGCCTCCTTTTGCTCAGGGGTCTGACAGCAATCCATCAGGCATGTCCCATCTCCCAGTCCCCCAACCATCCCTGCCCACTGTGTGATCACTTCCACCTGTTTTCCAATGCTACCTTTGGTCCTGACAGCAAGAGAGAGCCCTTTCCTTGCAGTGAAATACCGAAGGCTGGCAGGACAAGTTTGATGGTTACTGGCTGACATATGCACAAGATGCATAAACAAAGTGGGTAAAAAGACATCGAATATTTTCTCATTCCTTCTGCTCTGTGGCACCAGGAAGGGAAACCTTTTGAAAAGGAAATACAGCCATCTGGATGAATACTCCTTTTTTCTCTGGTTTCTTCTCTTTCTTTTTTTTTTCCCTTCCCACATTGGTCTCTGCATTCCCTTCTCTCATTCAAGCTGCGTAAATAATACTGAGCACAAATGATGTCTAAATTCTGTTTAAAACCCAAGAAAGGACTTTTTGAGGTTATATCTGAGTCCTTAGACCAGTTATAACTGGGAGAAGAAATGTCCATGATTTAGTGTCTAATAAACAAACCGCCAAGGTCAAGATGGCATCTTCTCCCATACCCATAATCACTTCCCTCAACATTTTGAGTTGTTGCATGTATCAGCAGTACTCCCTCTAATGCTCGGCCACATTTAATCTTCCTTCTATAAGTGACTTCCCAAAGAGAAGTGAGTGTGAATGATGACATTGTAAAATAGTTTTTAAAAGATGAACCATGACGGGTATAAGATAAGTATTTTTGTGAGGAGCAAATGTAGTGGAGGTTTATCTTGTAAATCCCATCGAAGGGCTTCTGTATCTGGATTTACACACACGCATTTTGGTCAAAAGGTTAAGGGACAAATGTTTTTAATATCCTCTAGTTTGGAAAGTGAGACTTAAGACTGCGATGATCACCTCATTGGTAAAAATCAGGGCTCTTAAATGTATTTCAATTTAAAAATGCTTCACTCTTCAAAAATAAGTATATGTTGCTCATCCTTGAACCCATGTCAAACTATTCAGTTGGCTTTAAAAGGACTATTCCTTCCACGGGCTACCCAGCCATGCTGGGCTCCATGTACAGCTTTTCACAGCAGAGCTGAGTGCTGCTGCTGCCATGTCCTGCCTCGGTCTGATCCAAAGATCAAACATTGGCAAACCAGGAGTGCACGGCACTGCTTCCTGTGGCAGGTACAGGTGCTGTGCACAAAGCCATAGCACCCTGGTTTCCAACATTCCTTCCTGTTTAGAAAATAGCATCTCTAAACCGGTTGCATTGGTAACAAAATTGCAACCAGAAGTTAAGAAATGGCTAAATTACAGCCCATTTTACTGCCTCGCTTCAAGAAAAGCCATAAAATTATCAGCCTTCTCTTTCCTCAATATATTTTCTTTGCAGTTTGTGATGCTCCATGAGGTATTTCTCTATGTGAACTCCATGACGGTTTGGCTCTAAATTATCCAAACATAAAAATGAGCTTATGAAGCCTCACTCGGAGGTTGCGTGGACCCTTTTTATTGGCACAGACTTTAAAAGAATCCTAATAAACCTTATAGGCTTGGGGGACTTTTTGGTTGCTGGCAGTTGCCAACCACACTGCTCGCGTCCCTCTTGCAGCACCCGGGTGGAAAGCAGGCTGGAACCACAACCCAGGGATTTTATAGGGCTGGATTATCTGCCGGTATTGCCCTCTTCCTTCAGAGCTGTTTTCTTTGAAAGCAAGTGGGTGATGCTGCAAGGATACTCATAGCTTAATGCAGCTTGATCACCCAAGGTTACAGACACAGCCAAAAATAATAGGGTTGTCTAAAATGGAGCCAGAGGGACCATTGCTGGCAAAGGGAAAGGACTGATGGGATTAAAGCTGAAGCACATCCACCCATGTGTAAGCGGAAAGCCTAGCACTCCACAGTCCCTACTTCATGAATTTTCCTTAAAGCATCCATTTCTCCTCAGGATTTTATTACTGCCTCCAATGATGCTGCAATTGCATACGTAGGGCAGCAGGCTTGATGTTTAATCTGCATTTCTTAGGGCCTAAGCTCTGTGTGAACTGCCCATGTTTGCACAAAGCTCAGCACAACAGGCATCCAGTCCTGGCTGGGTTCTGCGGTTGCTGCTTTAATTCAAGTCATAATAAATAATAATGTCAGGTTGGAAATAAATCATCTGGTTTTGGTCCACAGCTGAGCCTTCAGCACAGTGCATGGTGAAAGCACCAGTTGGGAAGCTTTGCTGCATCTCCCCATTCTGGTTCTAACTTTGTTTCACCCTTTCTGGCACAGTCTTGCTTCTGTTTTCACTCACGACTTTGGGTCAGTACAGATTATGTCACCTTTTCCCTCATTCTGAGCCTGGTCACCGATACTAAAGACACCCCATGGTTTTATT
>NW_026901480.1:0-113773 GCF_033783945.1 Neopsephotus bourkii
ATAAAGAATACCCACTTGTCAACTTAAACTTTGTTGGGGAGTTCCTGGAGGTTTCTCCGAATCAGTTGGAAAATAAGTATTGAGCTACGTAAATTTGTGAAAATCCCTTTAGGCTCAGTACTTTTTCCTTCAGCTTCATGACAGCCTTGATTATGTTCTGCAAGAAACACCTTAAGAACTTGAAAGGCAGAGTTTGTTTTGTTGCTAATTACATTTTCAGAATTCCTGTAGTTTCCATAATACAGGACTCTCTGCAAATGATCTGCCATATTTGAAAACTTCCATGGAAATGTAAATGTGTCTGTCTCCTTCCCCCCCCCCCCCCCCCCGAGCAGCTATTGGCTTTATGTGAAGCTGGTATTCAAAGCAGCAATGCCAGTGTTAGAGTGAATCCTTTGAATTTCTGGCAGCATCCTGACAAAAGGACAAGATACAGCTGAAACACTAAAAGTGAAAAAGCAAAACTGGCATTGCAAGCTTAAACCAGTGTCCTGGGTTCAGCTACAGCAGTCATTTTTCTCCTTCTTAGTAGCTGGTGCAGTGCTGTGGTTTTGACTTTCAGCCTGGGAACAATGGTGATAATACCAATGTTTTTAGTTGTTGCTAAGTAATGTTTACTCTGACTAAGGACTTTCTGAGTCTCATGCTCTCCCAGGGAGGAGGTGAAGCCGGGAGGAAGCAGAGACAGGACACCTGACCCAAACTGACCAAAGAGGTATTCCATACCACAGCACGTCATGACCAGTATAGAAACTGGGTGAAGTTACCCGGAAGGCCCAGATCGCTGCTCAGGTTGGGCTGGGTATTCAATGGCAGGTTGTGAGCAGCTGTATTCTCTTGTTATTTCCCTCATCATTATTATTTTTTGTGGTAGCAGTAGTGGTTTTGTGTTATGCCTTAGTTACTGGACTGTTCTTATCTCAACCCGTGGGAGTTACATTCTTCTGATTCTGTTCCCCATCCCTCCAGGAGCGGGGGGGGGGGGTTGGGGGGGGGGGGAGTGAGCGAGCGGCTGTGTGGTTCTGTGTTACCTTAAACCACAACAACCAATTTTGATACTTCTTTCAATTTTCTTAAGCATTGCTGGAAAAACAGGTTTTTCTTTCTTATTTCAGATGATTGGAAAAAATCTTCCTGATGGTACTATGAAGCAGTCTTCTCTTGTGGTAGCAGGGGAAGCTTTGGATGCGCTTTTTTATGTACTTGCAGATGGCAAAGAACCAGAAAAGGTGGTGGTACAGATCAAGTTGCTTCCAGCACTGAAAGAACTTCAGTCAGTGTTCAAAATGAGGGTAGGCATCAAATGCAGCCAGCTCAGTGTCTCAACACACAGTGTGGGTTAAAGCTTTAAGCAGTAATGTATGGCTTTATAGGATGACCAAAACAAAAAGACCAAACAGTGACCCCAAATAACTGAATTCCTGATATTTCTCTTTAGAGGAAAGCAAATACACCTGAAGTTCATGGAACCATCAAGATAACAGCACAGCATCTGCATTGCAACATCTGTATTACTGATGTCCAAATCACTGTATTGTTCTGAAACCCTTGTGAAAAAACTCCTGCAAATGTCTCTGGAGGAGAACAGCTAAATTGGTGGGAGAGAAGTCCCTTCTGAAGTTACATCTTTTGGTTTTAACTTGCTGTAGTTACTGGTGGACATTTTTGTTCTGATATTGGTTAATTAAAATAGATCAAGTATTCTGTATGCCGTGGTTTAAGCACAGCTGGTAACTCAGAACCACGCAACTGCTCGCTCACTCCCCCACTTCGTCCTCCCCCCACTCCCAGAGGGATGGGGAGCAGAATCAAAAGAATGTAACTCCCATGGGTTGAGATAAGAACAGTCCAGTAACTGAGGTATAATACAAAACCACTACTACCACCACCAATAATAATAATGATAAGGGAAATAACAAGGTGAGAGCATACTATTGCTCACCACCTGCCAACCAATACCCAGCCCAACCTGAGCAGCGATCTGGGCCTTCCGGGTAACTCCACCCAGTTTATATAGTGGTACTCTATTACGGAATACCCCCACCACAGCTAACCTCCCAGAAGAGCTCTTTAATACCATTACACCCAAATAACTTAATTCATAAAGAATACCTTATAGAAGATGGTCCTTGTCTGTTCCCGCAGTGATCCAAATGAGTCGAGGGGTCCCTCCGGGAAATATTCCTGAGGGCCCTAGGGAGCCCTTTCCTCAACGGTTCCTGCAGCCGAGCAGAGAGGGTCCCACCTGGGTCGTGAGACAAGGGGGGGCACGAAATTACAAAATGGGATATAGAAATCTTTAGAAGTAGCTCTAAGTAGTGTTAAGTTTGATGGCTTTGTAACAGTAGCAATGGAAAATTACTGAGGTGCAGGGTACATAGAGAAAAATATATAAAGAGAGTGCAGCTAGAGAACATACTGAGAATTCTCACAAGATAAATCGTTATAGTTGACATAGCTTTAAGAAAAAACAGCCTAGAAAAACAGGACACAGGGATAAGGAGTATCTGGAAACTGCAGGTGTCCAGGATGGGCTACAGTTGAAATAACTGATAAGTAGGAGGATGGGAGGATTATTATGTCTCTGGTGCTAACGAACCAATTAAACTGGTATGAGCATCTACTGCACGTGCTTCAAAGGCTGCCAGAAGGGATGAAGATTGTTGGAAGAAGTAAACGACCCTCAGAGACCACCACCACAATTCTGTACGCATGCGGGGAACTTTCTGAAAAGTGATGTAATCCATATGTAACCTCATGAATATGTATGTATGCCCAGGGGCTATAAAAGGACGGCTTGTGTGGCAACTGGGGAGATACATGCTAGGTGGAGCTATCCCCCGTGTTTCCCGGCGCCGTAATAAAGAACACCTGCTTGTCAGCTTGAAAACTTTGTTGGCAAGTTTGTTCCTGGAGTTTTCTCCGAATCAGTCGCCAGATTGATTTGTAGAAAAAAACTCCAGGAACTCGCCAACAAAGTTTAAGTTGACAAGCAGGTATTCTTTATTGCGGCACTGGGAGATACGGGGGATAGCTCCTCCTAGCGTGTCTCACTCAAGCACCAAACAGGCAGTGATTATATTGTCACTAAACATATTAATTACATTATATGCATATTCATAAAGCTACAGGTACATTATGTCATACTTCTAGAAAATTCTTCCTGCATGCACAGAGTAATGTGGTAGTGCTCTTTGGGACCCCTGGTGGCTGTTTCTTCATCATCTTCTTCATCGCTTCATCCTTTGGGTGAACTTTGGAGCTGGACGGTCTCGTTGTCTGTTTGCCAGCTCCTTAGTTGGTTCTAACTGGTCTCCTTAAAAAATAACTGAAAAGCCTTCTTCCTTATCACTGTTACAAAGTCCACCTGGGGTCCAAGTCTCTTAGTTACATTCTATTTACAATGGGCTATCCTTAATCTTGTCAAGAGTTCTTCATCTCAAAACCCCCCTGCCTCACCCCAGACCATGTCACTCAAGGCTCTGTCTAACCTGGCCTTGAGCACTGTCAGGGATGGAGCATTTACCACTTCTTTGGGCAACCTGTTCCAGTGCCTCACCACTCCCACAGTAAAGAACTTCTTCCTTATATCCAACTTGAACTTCCCCTGTTTAAGTTTGAACCTGTTACCCCTTGTCCTATCACTACAGTCTCTGATGAGGAGTCCCTCTCCAGCATCCTTGTAGCCCTCTTCAGATACTGGAAGGCTGCTCTGAGGTCTCCATGCAGCCTTCTCTTCTCCAGGCTGAACAGACCCAACTTTCTCAGCCTGTCTTCATATGGGAGGTGCTCCAGCCCCCTGATCATCCTTGTGGCCCTCCTCTGGACTTGCTCCAACAGCTCCATGCCCTTCTTGTGTTGAGGACACCAGAACTGCACACAATACTCACAAGAGTATTGTGTGGGGTCTCACAAGAGCAAAGCAGAGGGGCAGGATCACCTCCTTCAACCTGCTGGTCACACTTCTTTTGATGCAGCCCAGGATACGGTTGGCTTTCTGGGCTATGAGATGGCACACTGAAGCCAGCTCATGTTCATTTTCTCATCGACCTACACCCCCAAATCCTTCTCTGCAAGGCTGCTCTGAATCTGTTCTCTGCCCAACCTGTAGCTGTGTCTGGGATTGCTTCAACCCAGGTGTAGGACCTTACGCTTTCTATTGCTGAATTTCACATGAGGTTGGCATTGGCCCACCTCTCAAATGTGTCATGGTCTCTCTGGATGGCATCCCCTTCCCTCCAGCACATCAACCAAACCACACAGCTTAGTGTTATCAGCAAACTTGCTGAGGGTGCATCAATCCTGCTGTCCATGTTGCAGACAAAAATGTTGAACACCGACCCATGAGGGACACCACTCATTACCCGTCGCCAGCTGGACATTGGACCGTTAACCACAACTATCTGCGTGCAGCCAGCCAGCCAGCCAATTTTTTATCGGATGGTCCATCCATCGAACTAGGACGATTCCGCCGGAAGAGATGCCACCGCTGTGGCCCGAGAGCCGCCCAGTCCCGCCCGGCAGGTGCCAGGCCGGGGCAGAGCCGGCGCCCGCCTGGGGCTCCGCCCGGGCCCAGCCACCACCCCCTTGCCTGCGCGCGGCCCGTGTGCCGACGGCCCAGCCGGGCCCCGCCTCGCCGCGCTCGCCAGGAGGGGCGGGAGCTGTGGAGCGACGACAGCGGGCAGGCAGGCGCGGAGCTGCCCTTCCATAAGAGCCGCCATTAGCTGTGGGACCCCGTGACAGGGTCTCAGTTTAGGCGGCTGACGGGGAGTGAAGGTAGCCGGGGTGGATCCCCGTTTGATGGATCCCCGGATAGCCTGGTTCCAGCCAGAGCAGCTTGGTCCCTCGAACCGCCTGTGGATGCAGATCTGGGAAACTACGCAGGGGGTCCGCAATCTCTACTTCCATCAGCAGCAGCAGCAGCAGAGCGCCCCCGCTGGGGCCGGCCCGGTCTCCCCGCCCAGCATGTACCGCGCTGATCCCCAGCCCGACTTCCTGCAGCTCGAGGGCGCCAACAACCAGCAGAACCGGAGTCAGCACCGGACCTCGCTGTCCCTGGGGGCTGCTGCCTGGGCCCGGCCCGCACAGGTCGAGCCGTCTGCCGCCACGGCCGCCAGCAACAAGAGGAAACGCGACAACAAGGCCAGCACCTTCGGCCTTAACTACAGCCTCCTGCTGAGGCCTCCTGGGCAGGGCCGGGCCCTCGCCCTAGGAAATGAGCCGGCCGCCCGGGCCCAGGCCGGCCTGGCCGAGTCGCTCTACATCGGCACCCCTTGGAAGAAGAGGAACTACAGCCAAGGAGTCATGGGGTGAGCGGCCGGAGCGCCAAGCAGGCGAGGGGGTGCCGGGCAACTGCCAGCGCCAGGCTTGAACCTGGCCAGGCCTCTTGAAGAGGTGCGAGCTGAGGCCCTCCCAGCACGGGATGGCCGCTGGGTCGCGGCGGTGGGGCGTGGCCACAGGAACGGCGGGTGTCGCGAGGTATCTGGATCGGGCCCATAGGTCGCCGCCGGCAGGGGCAGGTAGGGGCCACGTGTGCCGGGCCGCTGCCCGGCCCGCCCGTGCGCTGCGTCAACGGGCCCCGCTGATGCCTGTCGTGCAGCCCCCGAGCCCGGCTGGGCAGTGACTCTTCGTGGAGGGGGTAGCGGATGCCCAGGTGCGTGCTGATGGGGTGGGCAAGCCTGTCTGTAGGCTTTCCTGTTGTCACTGCGTGTGTACGTGGGGCTGTTAGGCGCTCATCGCCCGGTATCACGCCTTGCTGCCCGGGCAAGGGTGTTCCGTTCCTCTTTTTGCGGTTATTGTACCGCATGCGGTACATGTATTGCGGTGGTGGTGTCGGTGAGGGGTCTGATGCCATTGCTGCTCACGTGCATGCTGCGGGGCTGGGTGAGGTGGCTGAGCTGGGGAGGACAGCAGACAGCCAGCTATCAGAGGTGCAAGTCCTGCTCTTGGCAGCCGCTGCCAGGCACGCTTCTGAAGCTTTGTGCTATATGTAGAACTAATGCATAATAGGAGTTATAACTTAGAAGAATAATAATCTGCTGCTGTTAAAAGAGTGCATAGTCTAGGAAATAAGATGGGGAGTGTGTTTTTTCGAAGACCGAACAGAGAAACTAGGCACACATAATTATATAGTGTTACGGATTATGTCGTGGTTTAAGCCCAGCCGGTGACTCAGAACAATGCAGCTACTCGCTCACTTCCCCCCCCCCCCCCCGCTTCACTCTGCTCTGAGAGGGATGGGGAGGAAAATTAAAAGAATGTAAATCCCACAGGTTGAGATAAGAATAGTCCAGTAACTAAGGTATAATAAAAAGCTAAAAAACTACTATTACTGTCAATAATGATAATAAGGGAAATAACAAGGGGAGAGAACATAAAACTAAAAGTGGAAAGGTGTGTGTGGGGGATAAATACAAGTGATGCACAACACAGTTGCTGACCACCCGTTGACTGATACCCAGCTCGACCCGAGCAGTGATCTGGGCCTTCTAGGTAACTCTCCGGTTTATATACTGGGCATGAAGTGCTGTGGTATGGAATACCCCTTTGGCTAGATTGGGTCAGGTGTCCTGACTGCTCCCTCCTGACTTCTCATGCCCCTCCTCCCTGGAAGAGCATGAGACTGAAAAGTCCTTGACTGTGGTAAACATTAGTTAGCAACAACTAAAAACATCGGTGTGTTATCAGCGTTGTTCTCAGACTACGGTCGAAACCACAGCACTGCACCAGCTACTAAGGAGAAAAGTGATTGCTACAGCTGAACCCAGGACACCATGTTACCCACCAAGTATATCCAGGTCCCTGAGCAAAAGCAGTCCCACAAGTGGGTTTGCCTTTACCTGAAGCAGGAATAACCCAGGCTGTCTTCCCCAGCAAATTCTTTATGTGAAGCACAGGAACTTTATCCCCTTCTACAGTATGTAAAAGTTCTGATTGGGCTGGGCCAGCCCTGTTGGCAGATCCCCTAGTGTTGACCAACCAGGTGGCTTTTGGTAAATGTGTTTCCCAAAGTTTGAAAGTCCCACCACCCACTGCTCTCAGTGTAGTCTGACTCAATTCTCTCTGGGGTGCCGTGTCACCACAAGATCTGTTTTTCAAGGTGCAGGATAGCGTTCCAGGCAGTGATGTGAGGCACAGCCCATGTTTCCAGTCATCTGGTGGTTGCTTCCACCATGGTAAGCACATGGCACTCGCCTTGGCAGGTTGGTGGGAGTGTGATATAGTCAATCTGCTAGGTCTGCCCATATTTGTACTTCATCCATCGTCCTCCATTCCAGAGAGGCTTTAACCACTTGGCTTGCTTAATTGCAGCACGTTTCACAGTCATGAATAACCTGGGCAATATTGTCCATTGTCAAGTCCACCCCCCTCAGTCACAAGCCCATGTGTATGTTGCATCTCTGCCTTGGTGGCCTGAGGTGTCATGCGCCCATCAGGCTAAAAATAATTCCCCCTTATGTTGCCAACCTAAATCTATCTGAACCACTTCAGTCTTAGAAGCTTTATCCACCTGTTGGTTGTTCTAGTGTTCCTCAGTGGCCTGACTCTTGGGTACGTGAGTATCTACATGGTGTACCTTCGCCACCAGGTTCTGCACAGTCTAGCAATATCGGGACTTCAGATACAGTACAGCCTTAGTTGGTAAGATACAAGTATATTTAAGACAAATTGTTAAATATTAAAATCTGGAAAGAGCAGTGTTGTGAACCAGATGACACTAGGAGCTATGTATTCCCACAATGGAAGTGGCTGGTGCACTATATATGCAGTCTGACAAATGTGATCCTTGATGTAGTTGCATTTCTTAAAAAGCAAGACCACTTTTCTCCCAGACAGACAGTCTTTCTGCAAGCCTTTAACCAATTCCAAAAAGAATGATCAGGAGACAAGGACAGCTGTAATGAGCAAGTGTGCTGATAAAACATCATGGGAATGGTAAAAGTTCCTTTCAGTACTGTTTATGAGAATGAAAAAAATCCATACAGCAAGTATTACTTCTTTTCCTGAACATTGGCATCCATCTTATTTACAAAAGCTTATAAAGACACACAACGCAAAAGGTTTGATTTTTCAAGTTCGACTTCATAACCGATTAACATAATTCACCTATATATTCTCTTCTAGCTGGAGTAAAGTAACACTAATACTGAAAAAAAAGAGGTAATCAGAAGTAGCAAAAGCACTGATATGATAACAAATAATTTGGATAAATAGGAAGTAATATTGCACACTTTCACTGTCAACTGCTTAAGACTTTCGCTCCCAGGCAGTGACAACCAGTCCTGTTTGGTTTGTTTTTTTCCTTGTCACACTACCTCAAAAAGGTCATTTTTGGTTTCCATGGCAGTGGAAAAACAACCCAACAAACTGAAGGAAGACAGCCCTTATTGAACATGAGGTCTGGGTTTCAAAATTAATTTTTCAGTCTGCAAGAAGGGGGAGGGGATAAGTTTAGACACTGAAAGTTGAGCCCAACTTCCATTTTACAGGCTAAGTTTAGAATGACACACAGAACAATACTAAGTATTCTACATTCTAGTTTTACAGACACACAGAATTCATTAAGGTGTATTTATAGAATTGTTTAGGTTGGGAGGGACCTTAAAGCTCATTCACAGTTCCAACCCCCTGCCACAGGCAGGGACACCTTCCACTAGACCTGGTTGCTCCAAGCCCCATCCAACCTGACCTTGAACACTGCTGGGGTGAGGCAGCCAGAGCTTCTCTGGGCACCCTGTGCCAGCACCTCACCATCCTCATAGGAAAGAATTTCTTCCTAATATCTAAGTCTGCCCCCCTTTCATCTTAAAGACATTTCCCTTTGTCCTATCACTACATGACTTTATGGCAAGTGCTGTTTGGGAAAAAAAAAACAACCCAAAAAGACAAAAAAAAAAAAAAAAAAACAAACCCCCAAAAAAACCCAAAACAAAGCAAGCCACAAAAAAACCCACCAAAATTTAGGCAATGACTAATACTTGCATCGTCACAGGACATGTTATATTCTGCCAAAACAGTTCGACCTCAGGCTGCTATACTGTGTGGACTGTGTCAAGGAAAGGAGCTAACGCTGGTACACAGAACAAGTAAAAACCAAAAAAAAAGCAGTATTAGCATAGGCATCAATAATTGTAGTAACTGCAACACCTTTAATCTGACAAACACAATTGAAGGATACATTGATGGTGCTACCACTCTTCTATGTATTCCAGCAAAGAACAAGCTTATTAGGGTAATACACCTAATTGTAAAAAGTGTGTGATTCCGAAATGATATGAAGAATGACACCTAGGAAAGAAATTAGATTAGTCCCACTGCATACTTTTACTTAAAAAAAATATATAAAATAATAATAAAAATATATATACACATATGTATACTGCTCCTAACCATTTGAGTACTTGTGAACTGTTCTTTAGATATGCATTCAAGGTACACATATTGGTAGGCATTATTGTCCCAGGACATATTCCAGAAAAATTCTAGACAGCTCGAGAGCCTAACTGAAAATTATCTCCCAGTTTCAGAGGAGAACCATATTTGGCCTTTCAGTTTTCAATACTATACCACTTGACTGCCACACACTACGTTTGGGATTAGCCTGATCTTTACCTTTTGTGTCTCTGGGTCTATTAACCAGTTCCAGGCACCACTTGCTGTACAGACTGACACCACTATTAGAATCACTGATAAAGAACAAGAGTCATAAATAGTATACCTTCTATCAACGAGCATTTCTTTTTCATCAGCAGCTCTTACACATTTCTTTTCCCACTTCTCAAGGAGGAGAAGTTTCTAGTTGGAAGGTAGAAATGAGACTAGACAAAGAAACTTATTATGTGACACCATAAAGATTCTGTACCAGTTTCCTGGACAGGACAAGTAGGTAACAAAAATATAAATTTTGTCAAGTGAAAACATCCTGATGCTTTGAGGAAACAAAAGTTTCTAAAATAACACAATTAGCAAAAATATGAGTTGGAAGACTGGAGTAAGAGTTGTACCAAACTTTCTGTATGCTCTTTGAGCTTATGCAGTCTGGGCAACAGAAATGCAGCACCAGAGCAGAACTAAAGCATCTATCCCACTAGCGCTTGTGCATCAGAAAAGCCTGAGGCATTAGCAACAGCAGTTTCAGTGACATCTGAGTTGCATTATGCTCTTTACCACAATCAACGCAATTACAAGCAAGGAAAGCCAACACAGAGGAAAAAAAAACCCCAAACACACAAAATTTAAACAGGAGTCAGAAAGCATGATAGCATTAGCACATGAAGATTAACAAAAACCTGTACGCATCCAGAGTGGCTTAGGAAGAATAATCAATTTGCTGTAAATGGATAGTGCTAGATACATACTAGAGTAACACAAGATACTAGACTGATTTTGAAAGACTACAAAAGTAGGGGTTGATGGAAAAAGAAAACAGAACAGCTATAGAGAAAGCTCCTATTGTACTATACAGCCATGAAGCCTTGCAGCTTTCATTGGACATTTGGAAGTTGAATGTTTTCTGTGGAGGCTGAAGTTCTGATGCAAATAAAGTCTTTTATGGGGGAAAGGGGGGAGAAAACAAAAAGCAACACAAAAAAGTAAGAGCCAGAGTTACCAGCCTTTGGGGTCATAGGGAAGAACCTGAAAACAAACCTCACATATTCATGAAATATTACTTTCAGGTTTGCAAGTGTCTATTCTGGAAATCAGTCCCATTGTCCGACTCAGTTCTTTTTGGGTTGCTATGTTGCCACAAGATTTGTTTCTCAAGGCCTAGGATAGTGCTCCGGGCAGTGGTGTGGGAAGCAGCGTGTGGTTCGAGCCATCCGGTGGTTGCTTCCACCATGGTAAGCAAATGGCACTTGCCTTGGTGGGAGTGTGATACAGTCAGTCTGCCAGGCCTGCCCATATTTGTACTTCAGCCATCGTCCTCCATACCAGAGAGGTTTTAACCACTTGCCTTGCTTAATTACAGCACATTTCACAGTCATGAATAACCTGGGCAATAGTGTCCATTGTTAAGTCTACCCCTTAATCACGAGCCCATCTATATGTTTGTCCTGTTTTGAGCACGGCCAGTAACTCAGAACCATGCAGCTACTCACTCACTCCCCCACTTTATGGTTTGGATCATCTGACTGTTTTTTTCTCAGCCTGTGGGATTTACATTTCTTCGGTTCTTCTCCCCATCCTGCCAGGACTGGGTGGGGGAAGAAGCGGGGGAGTGAGCTAGCGGCTGCGTGGTTTTGAGTTTCCAGCTGGGCTTAAGCTGTGACAGTCTTCTACGCGCTTTTTGGTAGACTGGGCGCACTTGCTTAATTTTCACATTTTGAAATTATTTTGAGTGGGTGGTTTCAGTAAGTGAGTTGGATGAATCTTGAGTGCGTTTCTGAGGGTTCTACACAGCCTCTTGCTCTCCCTTTACTGCTTTTGTTGCAAGAGTGCAGACAAATGTATTAATGCACAACATGTAGATGGTGTGAGGATGTGTGCTGTGGTGGGGATGTTCCATTCTAGGGTGGCTTCCCGCTGTGTGATATTAGGGCCGGGTCAGTTGTGAGGTTTTAACCCTCGAACTATTAGAAATCCCTTCCCCCCCCCAATGTGCTGATTCTTTTGTCCTTATATCCGAGCAGAACTCAGCAACTGAGGTCGTTGCATGAAAATTTTCAGATATCTTTCAGCATGTATTGGTGTCTCTTAATTTTAAGGTTTTTGGACTCATGGAAAGTATTTCAGTGAAATATTTTCTAGGTTTATATTGGTTTCCTGACAGATATACTAGCTGAAGCTTCAGAGCAAATAAGATAAAAACCATGGCTTGATCCTCACGCCTAGTCAGAGACCGGCCTTTCCAGATACTTTGAAGGGTGAGACCAGTCACCTACATGGGGGGAGGAAGTATTCTTCCAGTTCCTGCAATTGATGCTCTTGAGCATGTGTGTCACTGAGCTGATAGAGGTGATCTCAGGAAAACTTTGTTATCTGCTTAGTCACCATCCTTTATTGACAGTTACTGTTTGTAGCTTTCTAGCCTAGAGTGTTAAGCAGAGCAAAAGGAGTCTGGGGACTCTCCGGGATATTTTGCAGGTTGCATGCTAGTGCTCCTGGCCCATGGTTTTTCTGCTACCCGTGCATAGAATCATAGTAGTTAGGGTTGGAAAGGACCTTAAGATCATCTAGCTCCTACCCCACTGTCATGGCCAGGGACACCACGCACCAGGCCGTGTTGCCCAAGGCTCTGTCCAATCCGGCCTTGAGCAGTGCCTTGGGCAACCCATTCCAGTGCCTCACCACCCTCACAGTAAAGAACTTCTTCCTTATATCTAATCTAAACTTCCTCTGTTGAAGTCTTAACCCGTTACCCCTTGTCCTTTCACTACGGTCCCTGATGAAAAGTGACTCCCCAGCATCCTTACAGGCCCCCTTCAGATACTGGAAGGCTGCTATGAGGTCTTCATGCAGCCTCCTCTTCTCCAGGCTGAACAGCCCCAACTTTCTCAGCCTATCTTCATATGGGAGGTGCTCCTGCCCCCTGATCATCCTCGTAGCCCTCCTCTGGACTTGCTCGAACAGCTCCATGTCCTTCTTATGTTGAGGACACCAGAACTGCACACAGTACTCCAAGTGGGGTCTCAGAAGAGCAGAGCAGAAGGGCAGGATCACCTCCTTCAACCTTCTGGTCACACGCCTTTTGATGCAGCCCAGGATAATGTTGGCCTTCTGGGCTGTGAGTGTGCACTGAAGCCAGCTCATGTTCAGTTGCTCATCGACCTACACCCCCAAATCCTTCTCCACAGGGCTGCTCTGAATCTCTTCTCTGCCCAACCTGAAAGCCCTGGTTTGAGCCCCACGCCAGGCTTGCCTGACTCATGCTGAGTGACCTGATGTACGTGCAGATTTGACATGGTAACAGAGGGCTGTGCTGTGAGTTTTTTATCTCTGATCTGAGTCTTCTGATGGAGACTTTCTTTAGAGCACACATTATTCATCGGAATTGCTCATCAGCCTGCCAGGAGCATGTTGGTCTTGCTCCTGCCCAGATAGCATGTGGTATCACTGATTGGCAGGTCGCAGATTGTTTATGTGATGATATTTGCTACATTAAGAAAATAGTAGCAATATACTAGTGATGTATAAAGAACTGTCCTGCTTGCCTGACTTTATGAAGACAAACAGAAAGGTGTATTAGCTGACCTGATGTATCCCTTTGTTCTGTTTTAATAGTAACACTGCTACTGATATTGATAGTTACTTCTTGTTAAGCTCTTGTTTAAGAAAAAGAAGTAAAAATTGTTGTTTGGTCATCTTGAGTGAGAGCTTTTTAAGCAAGGGGAATTGGCAGGCCGAGGAATTATTAAT
Source organism: Neopsephotus bourkii (assembly GCF_033783945.1). NCBI lineage: Eukaryota > Metazoa > Chordata > Aves > Psittaciformes > Psittacidae > Neopsephotus > Neopsephotus bourkii. The sequence continues at coordinate 13,357 of NW_026901480.1, forward strand.
TTCCCACTATAGGAAATAGATACCTTTAACTTCTTTGTGGTTTTAGCTGTTGGAAATTTACTTCAAATTGTAATTACAGAATATATGAAGTACATGCTAATAATTACTCTTTAAACTTAAATGTATGTATAAATTATGAGGTTGAAAACTGCATAGCTGTCACTTTTCTCAGTGAGGGTGACAGAACACTGGAACAGGCTGCCCAGGGAGGTTGTGGAGTCTCCTTCTCTGGAGACATTCAAAACCTGCCTGGACACATTCCTGTGTAACCTTATCTAGGTGTTCCTGCTCCGGCAGGGGGATTGGACTAGATGATCTTTTGAGGTCCCTTCCAATCTCTAACATACTGTGATACTGTGTATGTGTAACTGTTCCAACAGACTAATAGTTTTCTAAAGTTGAGCTAAAGAACAAACCTTGTGGTAGTATTTTATAAGAGATGTTGGAATTATTGGTGTGTTTCAAAATAATTAGATATTGCTAGAGTTGAAGCCTTTTTGTCATTATGAAATAAAACTCTCAGCAAGTTCGCTGATGACACTAAACTTGGAGGAATGGCTGACACACCAGAAGGCTGTGTTGCCATTCAGCGAGACCTGGACAGGCTGGAGAGTTGGGCGGGGAGAAACTTGATGAAATTCAACAAGGGCAAGTGTAGAGTCTTGCATCTGGGGAAGAACAACCCCATGTACCAGTACAGGTTGGGGAATGACCTGCTGGAAAGTAGCGAAGGGGAAAGGGACCTGGGGGTCCTGGTGGATAGGAGGATGACCATGAGCCAGCAATGTGCCCTTGTGGCCAAGAAGGCCAATGGCAGCCTAGGGTGCATTAGAAAGGGTGTGGTTAGTAGGTCAAGAGAGGTTCTCCTCCCCCTCTATTCTGCCTTGGTGAGGCCACATCTGGAATATTGCGTCCAGTTCTGGGCCCCTCAGTTCAAGAAGGACAGGGAATTGCTTGAAAGAGTCCAGCGCAGAGCCACAAAGATGACTAAGGGAGTGGAACACCTCCCTTATGAGGAGAGGCTGAAGGAGCTGGGTCTCTTCAGCTTGGAGAAGAGGAGACTGAGGGGTGACCTCATCAGTGTTTACAAATATGTAACGGGTGGGTGTCAGGATGATGGAGCTAGGCTTTTTTCAGTGATATCCAGTGATAGGACAAGGGGCAATGGGTGTAAACTGGAGCATAGAAGGTTCCACGTTAACATCAGGAAGAACTTCTTTACTGTGAGAGTGACAGAGCACTGGAACAGGTTGCCCAGGGGGGTTGTGGAGTCTCCTACGTTGGAGATATTCAAGGCCCGCCTGGACAAGTTCCTGTGTGATGTACTCTAGGTTACCCTGCTCTTGCAGGGGGGTTGGACTAGATGATCTCTTGAGGTCCCTTCCAACCCTTGGGATTCTGTGATTCTGTGTGATTCTGTGATTTGCCATCTCTGCTCTTCCCACTTTGTTTTTCCTGCATGAAACCTTTTCCTTCTGCTTCGTCCTGTTCTTTTGTTAGTACTTTTTCTTTCAGCTCAGTTGAGGTAGCCGTTTCTCTAGTTATTTTTCTTTTTCACTTCTCTCTTAAGTAAAACACTTTGCCTGGGAGAAGTAGCAGACTCTCATAGCACCTGCTTACAGATATGCAAAGGAGGGATGATATGTACATACTTCACAGAAGCATAGAGGTGCTTCTCTGTATAAATACTTTTTTTCCTAGGATAATAGAAGGAAAAGTTAAAGTCGATTTAAATCCCCCGTTGTACAGAAAGTAAAATGTACCTCTTTTATGTGAATTGCAAAACTAGGAAAACAAGCAGTAGGAAAAAAAATAGTGAAAACAATACTAGTTATGCAAACCTCAGTTAAATATGCTTAGAAGCTTCCAGTAATTTTTCTCCTTTTTTTTTTTTTTTTTTATAATTATATCTGACAGCAAATAGCAATTTTGGAAGCCAAATGCATTCCCACAGTAGGTCTACTAAGTTGGTCAGACCTACTCAGAAATATCTACTTCCCTCCCAGCTACTCTGAAACAATGGGGTTGATTGTGGTGTTAGGGTTTGGTTTGTTGTGTTTTGGGGTGGGGTGTATTTTCTGTGATTTTTGCTCCTTAAGCAGTCATTCCTCCATGATATTAACCTCTTGGACTCTCAGGAAAAAAGATGCTGTTTTATACATTCTAAACAAACAAACAAACCCCCAAAACACCCACAAAAAACACACCCATGCACCCTAAAAAAAAAGCACCCCAAGAAAACCACCACAAGTACTGAGCCCAGTTGGCAGCATGTCTGTGGTACTTCTTGCCTTCCCCCCACCTTCAGACTTTCCTGTTAGAAATGAGATGGGGACATATTCTGCCCTTATGGTATACTGCTGTAACTTTTTCACTTTCAGTTCAGAAGAGAGAATAGAAGGACTATCTCAGCCATATTTAGTTAAAGTAATTATAGTGACTGTCAGGGAAGTCTGAGCCTTCAAAACAACAACCCACCAAAATAGGAACTACAACGACTTATTGTCCCAACTATTTCCAGAATAATTCAGCCTTGAGCCAGATGGTCATTGTCTTCTACAATTATCTTGCTGCAGAGTGTTTGAATGTATGCCACAGAAATTTTAAAGAGTTTAAGCAGAGTTTTTTGTTTGGGCAAACACTAATCGAAGATACACACTGGTAAATCTTTAAAGAGAGAATCCTATTTATTCCCTGGAACATCAAACTTACTTTTCCAACATCCTGCATCTAGTTGCAAACATGCAATATATTCAGTAAGTCTTCTTTCAAAAGCTTTGAGATCTGGGGAGGATGTATATCAAGCATAATTAGAACTTCATCTATTTAGTCAAATTTTAATGTAAAACATAAGAAATTCACTTTTCCCCTCTGCATACCCACTTCTTAGGCAGAGACAATCAATGCAATGGTCATTTAGATTCAATAAAAGAACAGTCAAAGTAGCTTTGTACATCTTTAGCTAAAAAGTACAATGATGGAGTTATACCAAATGCAAGAGACAGAAAAGAAAATCAATAACAGCTGAGAATTCAGAGTATTTTAGACATCTTTAAAAATACTGAGAAATAGATTCAGAATAGCTTAAATAGCCCCTCCACACAGAAGTATCACAGTTTGGAGTATTAAGTCCATCAGTAAACCATTAAGTTCTATTATCTATATAATCATAATAAAAAAAAAATCACCCTTTGCTAGCTGATTATTTGTGGCAGCACAGCTTTGATGACTTTTGTTTTGTCGAAACTTTTAGTGCCTTGATATATACACACACATATGTAAAAAACTCACAGCAAACACTAGAATTTTTGTTTCTCCTTTAAATAGATCTTTCTTCTTATTGCCATCATTCTCCCATGGTCTTTCCATTGAAATTGCTGTTAAATGCCAGGCAGCATTTCAAGTGCATACTCTTAATTTCTTTAAAAAAAAAAAAAAAAGAAAAAGAAAAATCTTAGCCACCTAGTGTTTCTCTACAAGGAGCTTTTTCACCTGAAGCTTATGTTGGATTTTCTCTTCTGTTCAACAAGGTCAGTATTTGACAGTATTTGCCGAGAAGAAGCACCAGCCCTAGAAGTGCAGTACAGAAAGAGCAATAACAGCCAAGGACTCCCGCGGCAGCTTCTCCCCTCTTTGCACAATGGTAAAACTCACAGTGGAAAACGAGACAGCACGCTCAGGCTACCCAGGCGCGAGGACGGAAGAGGCCAGCACACCAGAGTGTCAGCTCCAAAACCATTTTGTATCATCACACTCGCCCTCAGCCTTGTCCAGGGAATTCATAACGAGCCACTCACTGCCACGCTGCTGCCCACCACCCAAGCCCGTAACAAGACCACACTCTACTGGCCAGTTTCCTTTTCACCACTCACCCCTAAGCAATCGTGGCTCACATTGGTCATGGAGAGGGAAGGGGCGTGGCTCAGGCATGGCCCCAGCCATTTGAGGGCAGTGGCAGCCTGTATTTACCTCAAGGGGATTTGATTTTAGGGTAAAACAGACAATGAACTCAATTGTATGCTGTTGCCTGCTATGTAGCACTTTTATAGCCCACCAACTATATGTCTTCGGGTCACCAGCGACTGGCCCTGACTTCCCTCTGACCATCATTCCAACAAAGAATGAACTGTGATGAAACCAGACGAGCTCAGCAGTGACCAGACGAGTTCCACGGTGCCATCAGCAGTAGCAGTCCAACACTGCACACTGTCTCTCCTGCTCTGAAAGACTGTTACAAAAGATGGAGCCCAATATCATGGACCGGATGAACTCAGCAGCTTTATAGGGACTGGTCCATGCACTACAGAATAATATCTCTCTCTTTGTGTGCGTGTGGAGATATATATATATATATATATATATATATGAGACAAGAGTGATGGTATACTGAAAAATGTGGGATCTGAGCGTGACGTGAATGGCATGGAATAAGGGGTGTATACTGTCCTGGGTTCATCAGTAGCAGTCATTTTTCTTCCTAGTAGCTGGTCCAGTGCTGTGGTTTTGACTTTCAGCCTGGGAAAAGCGCTGATAACACCGATATTTTTAGTTGTTGCTAAGTGATGTTTACTCTGACCAAGGACTTTCTGAGTCTTATGCTCTCCCAGGGAGGAGGGGAAGCCGGGAGGAAGCAGAGACAGGACACCTGACCCAAACTAGCCAAAGAGGTATTCCATACCACAGCACGTCATGGCCAGTATATAAACTGGAGGCAGTTACCCAGAAGGGCTACATCACTGCTCGGGTTGGGCTAGATGTTGGTTGGCAGGTGGTGACCAATTGTGTTCTTTTCCCTTGTTATTTCCCTTATTGGTGGTATTTGTAGTAGTTTTTTCTTATACTTTAGTTACTGGACTGTTCTTATCTCAACCCATGAGAGTTGCATTCTTTCGATTCTCCTCCCCATCCCTCTGGGAGAGGGAGGAGGAAGAACGGGGTAGTGAGCGAGCGGCTGCATGGTTCTGGGTTGCTGGCTGGGCTTAAACCACGACACTGGATTTTCCTGAAGCGATGACCCTGTGGCACCAGAGGGATGTCCATTAGATGTGACAGTGGCAGCGGCGTGTCGGTGTGGCCTCTGCTGCACTGCCGTACCTCAGTGGCAGCTATTGCCTGGAAGGTGGTGACATCCGAAATAGTGCTTAAAGGCTTTAAAGGTTACAATTGTCCGGTTGGACGTACAGAGGTCAGCTGTCATCATGATGCCGTGACATGTACTCCTGTCTCCTGCAGTCACAGCCAGGATACAGAGGTACCGAGCTGCTGTTCTACCTACAGGGAAGCATTGAGTTAGTGTGACTTGATTAGTGAGCTCTCTAGGGACCAAAACTGCCTGCACTGCCATCTGTTTCCAGCTAACCCATACCAGAGGCTGAACTGGTATTTTGTGGTCCAGTAAGAGTTCTGTGCTGCCATTCTCCAAAAGTAGCCACAAGGAACTGTGGTGCTCTTGGGGTGGGATGGGAGGTTGGCAAGGGCAGGGCATGACCTGTGTACAAAGACTATTAAAGGAAACTTGGGAAGTGGTAAAAATAATTTGTAATTGTTTGCTCTCATTGATTTTAAGTGTAATCATAAAATTGTATCTTCGAGAAAGTCTTAAGTTACTCTTAAGTGGTGGCCTGGGTGCAGAACCTGGTGTTGAATATAGAACCATAGAATAGTTGGTGTTGGAAAGGAACTTGATCATCTAGTTCCAACCTCCCTGCCATGGGCAGGGACACCTCACAGTAAACCATGTCACCCAAGGCTCTGTCTAGCCTGGCCTTGAACACCGCCAAGGATGGAGCATTCACAACTTCTTTGGGCGATCCATTCCAGTGCCTCACCACCCTCACAGTAAAGAACTTCTTCCTTATATCTAATCTAAACTTCCCCTGTTGAAGTCTTAACCTGTTATCCCTTGTCCTTTCACTACAGTACATAATGAAGAGTCCCTCCCCAGCATCCTTATAGGCCCCCTTCAGATACTGGAAGGCTGCTATGAGGTCTCCATGCAGACTTCTCTTCTCCAGGCTGAACAGACCCAACTTTCTCAGCCTATCTTCATACGGGAGGTGCTCCAGCCCCGATCATCCTTGTGGCCCTCCTCTGCACTTGTTCCAACAGTTCCATGTCCTTTTTATGTTGAGGACACCAGAACTGCACGCAATACTCCAAGTGAGGTCTCACGAGAGCAGAGTAGAGGGGCAGGATCACCTCCTTTGACCTGCTGGTCACTCTCCTTTTGATGCAGCCCAGGATACGGTTGGCTTTCTGGGCTGTGAGCGCACACTGAATCAGGTCATGTTCATTTTCTCATCAACCAACGCCCCCAAGTCCTTCTCCACAGGGCTGCTCTGAATCACTTCTCCACCCAACCTGTAGCTGTGCCTGGGATTGCTCCGACCCAGGTGTAGGACCTTGCACTTGGCATGGTTAAACTTCATGAGGTTGGCATCAGTCACCTCACAAGCTTGTCAAGGTCCCTCTGGATGCCATTCCTTCCCTCCAGCGTATCAACCGAACCACACAGCTTGGTGTCATTGGCAAATTTGCTGAGGGCACACTCAATCCCACTGTCCGTGTCACCGATAAAGATGTTGAAGACCGTTCCGAGCACCGGTCCCTGAGGGACACCACTCGTTACTGGTCTCCAGCTGGACATTGAGCCATTGACCACAACTCTTTGCATGAGGCCATCCAGCCAGTTCTTTATCCACTGAGTGGTCCATCCATCAAACTGATGTCTCTCTAATTTACAGACAAGGATGTCCTGTGGGACAGTGTCAAATGCTTTGCACAAGTCCAGGTAGATGACATCAACTGCTCTACCCCCGTCCACAGTTCCGTAGCCCCGTCATAGAAGGCCATCAAATTGGTCAGGCAGGATTTCCCCTTAGTGAAGCCATATACCCGAGAGTGGGGCCACTAAGGAATATCAGAACAACCAGCAGGTGGATCAAGCTGCTAAGATTGAAGTGGCTCAGATAGATTCAGATTAGGACCATTAGGGTGAATTATTTTTAGCCTGGTGGTGCCGTGACATCTCAGGCCATCGAGGCAGAGATGCAACATATAGATCAAGGGCTTGTGGCTGAGGGGTGGACTTAACAGTGAACACTATTGCCCAGGTTATTCACGAATGTGAAACGTGCTTCAGTTAAGCAAGCCAAGCAGTTAAAGCCTCTCTGGTATGGAGGATGATGGCTGAAGTACAAATATGAGCAGGCCTGGCAGATTGTCTGTTTGACATCCCCTATCATGCACCAGTCTCTGGGAAAATCGAACAGTACAATGGGCTGTTAAAAACTGCACTGAGAGCAATGGGTGGTGGGACTTTCAAACATTCGGATAGATATTTACCAGAAGCCACCTGGTTGGTCACCCCACAGGACCTGCCAACAGGGCTGGCCCAGCCCAGTCAGAACTTTTACATACTGTAGAAGGGGATAAAGTTCCTGTGGTGCACATAAGGAATTTTTTGAGGAAGTCAATCTGGGTTATTCCTGCTTCAGGTAAAGGCAAACCCACTTGTGGGACTGCTTTTGCTCAGGGACCTGGATATACTTGGTGGTTAACACTTAAATGAGGTGTACTGTTGTCCTGACAATACCAGAGAAAGACAATGGCAACATGCTGGGGCTCGGCCTACGCCTGTGTAGCATCTCTGGAAAAAGATGTCTCTGAACGTGATGGCAAAGGAATAGACAACACATCTACTCAATCCCCAACCACAGGAGCTAAACCAACTCTGCCAACAGACACTGTAGTGACTCCAACCCCGGTGACAGACAGTGCAGCCACTCCAACCACATTGATAGCCACTGCAGCTGAACCTGTTCCAATCCATGCTAAATATCAGTTGCCCCTATAAGCAAGGGGAAAAGCAAACAAGAGTAACAAAGAGCAACTCATGCAGTGAGTAAAGATGAAGACCCAATGCACATACTACAGGGGACAGCATCTGCACAAGAGTTATTAGTACAGGAATTGGATGATAAGGAGGAAGAAGAGATCCTTCTTGATTCTGGACCTCAACTGAGCTGTGGAATATCCAAAAATATTTCAGCCGTCTTCCAGGGGAGCACATCGTCACCTGGTTGATCCGATGCTGGGACCATGGGGCTGACAGTCACAAACTAAAAATTAGGGAAGCCAAGCATCTGGGATCACTTGCTAGGGAAGGGGGAATTGATAAAGCGATTGCAAAAGAAGAATGGTCCCTCAGCCTTTGGAGGCGTCTCTTGGCAGCTGTGAAGGAAATGTATCCCTACAAGGACGATCTTATGTGTCACTCAGCCAACTGGACCATGATAGAGAGAGGCATCCAGTACGTTAGGGAATCAGCCATTCTAGAGATGATCTGTCATAGGCCAGATGCTGGGAATGCATCCATAGATGAATGTGCACAACCCGCGTGGCAGACACTTACATGGAGTGAGCCATCATCATATGCCCACACATTGGCATCAACAACCCGGAGTGTGGCAGCACCACCAGCAATGGATGAAGTGAGTTGTCAACTCCGAGAGTTTGAAGACAAAAAAAAAAAAGAAAACAACGAAAAGTCTTAGCCACCTAGTGTTTCTCTACAAGGAGCTTTTTCACCTGAAGCTTATGTTGGATTTTCTCTTCTGTTCAACAAGGTCAGGATTTGACAATATTTGGTTGGGATGATGGGGTCTGATTGTGAGGAAGAAAGAGGAAACCATCCTATATACTTTCAAGTATTTGCGTAGGATAGGTCTTGAAATGTAGATTTTGTGGCTTTTTTTTTCTTTTCACTCCACAGCATTTGAAGAAGTGTTCATAATCACGCCACCATAAATTGCTGAAATGAATGCTCTCTCTCAGTTCTACAAGGCAATTCTGTGAATTACTCAGCAGATGACTAATACTAGTCAGAAAGGTCAAGCTGTTCTTGGATAAATACCGAAAGCTACTAAAATACTGTGGGGTTGCCAGAGGTGGTTGTCTGGATGTAGGTATACCAGGTGAAGGTGTTTCTTACACTGGTGTCTTTTCACTGCTCACTGCCTGGGTGGACATGACTGCTGCTGCTGCAATCTTCAGGGTCTTTTCAGGCTTCCCACTACATTTAGGAGAACTTGGCTGCTATAGCTGAAGGTGGTGGGAATCAACTTGGCTAACTTTGCCTTGGATGGATCAGTGAGGCATGTGTAATTCTGTTGTAATACACCTTGTATCTGGGAAGCTGGGGAGTGGTAACAAACACCTGGGCTATAGTGGAAGGGGATGGAAATAAATCTTATTTGCCTGTCACTCCACCAAGTGAAATGCTCCATTTCCATCGTAGGAAACTGCTTATACAGTAGATATCCTGATTTTTAGCGATGTTTAGTAATCATATGGCAGTGGAAAATATTTTTTTCTGCATGTCTGGTTTTAGGTAAATTGTGAAAAGATGATCTGTGAAGCTGTGTTTCAGATGGGTGAACTTCTTCCCCCCGGGAGTGGGGGAAGGAAAGGGGGGGAGTGAGAGAGCAACTGTGTGATTTACGGCTGAACTTAAACCATGACAGAAACTTAAAATGGTAGGGGCAACTAAACACTGTCATATAGGAATTATTCATCCAAAGAAAATTCAGATACAAAAGGCTAATTTAGTGCTACAGGAGTATGTTGCAAATATCCCATACAAATGTGGATGTAAAATCAATAAATGTGGATGTAAAATTAATAAACTCTTAAATCAGAATCATATTAAGGATGAGGGTGTCATTAAGAGCATCCAACATGGTTTTATGAGGGGTAAGTCATGTTTGACCAACCTTATAGCCTTCTATGAGGAAGTAACTAGGTGGATGGATGATGGTAGAGCGGTAGATGTGGTTTTTCTTGATTTCAGTAAGGCATTTGATACTGTCTCCAACAGCATCCTCATAGATAAGCTAAGGAAGTGTGGGCTTGATGGTAGTGAGGTGGATCAAGAGCTGGTTGAAAGGAAGAAGGCAGAGAGTTGTGGTCAATGGGACAGAATATAGCTGGAGGTCTGTGACTAGTGGAGTCCCTCAGAGGTCGGTGCTGGGACCAGTGCTGTTTAATATTTTCATCAACGACCTGGATGAGGGAACTGAGCGTACCCTCAGCAAGTTTGCTGATGCTACTAAACTTGGAGGAGTGGCTGACACACCAGAAGGCTGTGTTGCCATTCAGTGAGACCTGGACAGGCTGGAGAGTTGGGCGGGGAGAAACTTGATGAAATTCAACAAGGGCAAGTGTAGCGTCTTGCATCTGGGGAAGAACAACCCCATGTACCAGTACAGGTTGGGGACTGACCTGCTGGAAAGTAGCGAAGGGGAAAGGGACCTGGGGGTCCTGGTGGATAGGAGGATGACCATGAGCCAGCAATGTGCCCTTGTGGCCAAGAAGGCCAATGGCAGCCTAGGGTGCATTAGAAAGGGTGTGGTTAGTAGGTCAAGAGAGGTTCTCCTCCCCCTCTATTCTGCCTTGGTGAGGCCGCATCTGGAATATTGCATCCAGTTCTGGGCCCCTCAGTTCAAGAAGGACAGGGAAATGCTTGAAAGAGTCCAGCGCAGAGCCACAAAGATGATTAAGGGAGTGGAACACCTCCCTTATGAGGAGAGGCTGAGGGAGCTGGATCTCTTTAGCTTGGAGGAGACTGAGGGGTGACCTCATCAGTGTTTACAAATATGTAAAGGGTGAGTGTCAGGATGATGTAGCTATTTTTTTTCAGTGATGTTCAGTGATAGGACAAGGGGCAATGGGTGTAAACTGCAGCATAGGAGGTTCCATGTGAACATCAGGAAAAACTTCTTTACTGTGAGAGTGACAGAGCACTGGAACAGGTTGCCCAGGGGGGTTGTGGAGTCTCCCGCGTTGGAGATATTCAAGGCCCGCCTGGACAAGTTCCTGTGTGATGTCCTCTAGGTTACCCTGCTCTTGCAGGGGGGTTGGACTAGATGATCTCTTGAGGTCCCTTCCAACCCTTGGGATTCTGTGATTCATCTTAAAGTATGGAATTTGAAGGCAGAAGTCATTACCGAGTCATTTTAAACCACTGGAGCAGAAGCTATGGGTAACACCCTGATGAAATTAGAACATGCGTGCCTGCATAATTTCTCCTGTGAAATGAAGAGTGAAGAAGAGCCAGAGGAGAGTGTAAGCATAGCACAGTTCCAGAATGACAAAAGCAGGAAATTTTTCAATTAAAACTTACTGCTTTAGTTAGTGTAATACTGCATAGTGGCATGCAAAGGTAACACTTCACTACTAGCCTGTGATTAAGCAAAAGCAGTCAGTATTATCTTTGGCTGGCTGCTGTGATTAGCAGGACTCTGCTCTGCTGCTCAGCTGCTTGGGGCAGGCAGGGAAGGTTTGTGGCATGGATCCTAGTGCAGAGGAGTGAAACTTGTATCATTTTGAATTACATTTCATAAAGCGATGTACCTCCCAGTATCACTCTTGGTTCCAGTTCTGGACTTGTAACAGTAGCAAGTTGTGCTGTTTTATGTGTCAGGTAACTGACAATTGTATGTGCTTGTCCACATATCTGTCTGTGTGCTGTGCATATAAAACAGAAATAACATTTTGTTTGTATGTGATTATTTTTTGATTTCTTGTGGTGCAGTAAGATCCATACTCCAGAATAACAATTCGGTATAGGTAAACTCACTTGAGAATCCTAAGTTGCACATTTAGAGCTCACAAGTTGTGTCAGACCTATCTTCCTTGTGGTGCTATTTGGTGATGTTACGGTGGGAAGTTCTTCTGATTACAGCTTTTGCAGCCATAATTTATTTTGTAATGAGGCATCACTATCTCTGTCAGGTAAACATAACAGACACTGTAATCTACTAACTTTAGTGGCCTCTGTATAATCCTGTTCTGTCTGTGAAATTCTGATGGAATCATCTAGGCTTGAAAACAGGGTGTAATGCAGTTAATACTTTGTTTTAAAACATACTCAAGAAGTGTAAGAGACTAATTTTTCTTTTCCTCATGTGTTAAAATTTCCCGAAGTACAAAGCAAAGACCCACTTGTACTGCTATTTCCTGTAATAAACACAGTAAACTAATGCTCTTACGTATTGCAGAGAGCTATCTCCATGCATCCTAAGTAGGTCTTGAGTGTTGGTATGCTTCAGTATACTACTATATAGTGTATGCACTGTATTCAGTATATACTATATGCTATTCAGTATATGCACTATAAAGACAAATAAAATATCTCTCCATAGTGAAATTTGGTTTATTACAGTGTAATTTTCTTTCTAAAATCAAGTCTTCTTTTAAGGACTTTTATCTAAAATAACATATTAATGTAATGGCATTAAATAATAAAAGACTGTTATGATGCCAAAAATAATTCCTCATTCTCTTTGATCTTCATTTTGGCTAAAGGTATAAAATTCCACTAGAGGCTTTTGTAAACAGACTCCATTAATCCAAACAATTTATTTATTTTTATTTTCTTTTAAGAGCAACTGTAATAGAATAAGACAGTGAATGTCCTCAAGTTTTAATTTTCAGTACAGCTGGAGTTAACTTCATGTTAATTGGAGTCATGCCTCTGAGTCCTGTTGTACTGCTCTGGGCTCTGCATGTGGCTACTTCTGTTTGTCTTGGCTTTAATTAATCATTCCCTTATTTCTTTTCAGCAGCCATTATTGGGCAGGGAGATACAGTTCCAGGCACAGTGCTGAGTCTTCATGGCTTCTGCCTGCTTTCTGCATGCTGTGGTCTGTGCAGCACAGGCAGTCCTAGCAGCAGATGAAACACAGATATGTCTGTAGTATTTCCAGCTGGTGTGCTGATGGGAACTTTTCCTAGTAGTCTTTAAGCCTTTTTTCTGTAATTGAAAAAGTGCAAAGTTCATTTTTTCTACATCTGCATTGTTTAATAATGCTCATTGCATGTGTAATGTTTTTGTGGTTTTCCATGCTGCTTAACTTTTTGTTTTGCCATAAGGTTTTACATATGACTAACTGAGAATAAGAAGGAACCCCTTTAAAGAGATGCAGAAACATGTTATTTACGTTTAGAAAAAGAAATCCATCTGGTTCTGACAACACATAACTATTTTGTGTGCTTCTAAAGAATACACCAATTGATGTAATTATCTCGATTAAGAGTGTCAGTAGAGCTAATAAAGAGAAGTGCCCTGAGAACTGCAGCGTCTGTATGGCTTGACATTTGTGCACTTTGGGGACCTCATTGCTGATTGACTTGTTCTTTCACAGTTCCCTTATGGGACAGGGGAACATTAACTCCTGTAAAGCAGAAGCCCAGGAGCAGCTGGGCCTGCTAACAATGGGCAGTATGGATTTGTGCTGTGCCATAAATGAACTTCTCCTCAGGGATAGTCCCGTCCATATCATCCCAGCACGTTTTGTGTTGTTAAGTGCCCTCACACAATGTGGTGCCACTCCACATGGCATGCAGTGCATGTGTGCACTCAGTCTTATGTTACTAAAACGTTGCTCTGGGGTAAAGCTTGTGCCTTGTGGATGTTACCAGTCTGTTCCAGCTAGGCCAGAGGAGCAGATGCAGAAATGGGGCTTGATCAAATCGCCATGATGTAGCCCACAAATCAAGTGAAGAGTTTGCTATGCATGATAGGAAGCCAAGGTCTTCCTCTAAGCTGGTTCACCAAATTACAGTTGAAAAATAATTTGTTTTCTAGAGTTTGTTTTTTTACTTGTTTTCCTTTTTGCTCCTGTTTTTGAATGCTACCTTAATGGTCAAGCACATGGGGACTAAATTAGCAATTCTGTGTGTGTGATTGGCAGTGGGGACAGAGAGGGAACATAGTTGTTGGAGTACGTGCTTTGTCATGTACTTCTTTATTCAGCTCTTGCAAGGGGAGGATAGCTGTAAGCAGGTTTAAGTGCCAACAAATTGAATAGCAGTGAAGAATAGAAGAACAGGAGAAGGCTGAAAAGCCAAAGGCAGAGGAGTCAGTGCCCCTGGAAGGGATGGCAGTGGTAGTTTGGAATGTGCACATTAACCCCAGGTTGTAAGCTTCCAGGAGAAAAACAAGAAAGCAGCTGTAGGAGGAGGTGAGAAATTTCCTAGCAATGTCAAAGTAAATGCTGAAAACAGCATTCACTGGTATGAATATTGCAGCTGTGTTCAGAACACCTTTGTGGTACCTGAGGTGATGTGTGTGAACAGGGCATGGTGCTAGTGTGGCAGTAAGGGGGGAGATGGGAGATGACACCTTGCATTTTTGCAGGTGATCTTCTGGGGGGGTTGGTGTTTGTTTTGTTTAAGTTTTTACTTTAAGTGTTTGTAAGGCTCCTTCTGTAGGTGTCAGAGGAAGAGAAGTTTCTCCAGAGGTTGATTAAGCTGTCTGAATTGGATATCTGTTTGGATTACCCTTTGGAGGAACTCTCAGTTTTTCTGTATGTGTTAGCTATAGAGAGCTGTGGTGATGGCCACCACCAGTTGCTAGGCTCTTATGATTATTCCCCTAACCACGTGTGGGGAAAATTCCCATAAATGCTCAGTGAAAAGTAAGGTAAGTATCTTATTTCTTTGTCTCTGAAAGAAGCTTGTGTTGTTCATAACGCTGTAGTATTGAATAATATAATGCAGATGGTTTGAGTTCTGTCCCTACGCTGACACTTAAATACAACTTTCAGATATTTTAATATTTTGTTGCCACCTATATTCAACTTCCAGTTATTAACATTCGATTTATTGAAGTGTGTATGCAGTGGGGAAGTATTAGATTCCCCATCTCATCTGCTCTTAATAAATTGCTCTCTTCTGATGGTCCCTCAGAACTTTAAGAGGAGATGCAGTTGTACTTGGTAACTAGAAACAGTACATTTTTTTAAAATAGCTATTACTGTAATTCAGGAAACAGATTAGTTACTCTGTGGCTGATATTAAAGGGTTGTGTCTGTTTTTCTAAATACATTGTTAGTCAAGATGATGTGTTTATGATATTATGGAAGCACAGAAATTTGTAGCATTGTATGAAGGCATGTTTCAGCTCTAATCATAGGTACTCTAAACGCAACTTATTGACTGACATGTTATATGGTAAACTGTCAAATATATGGGTTAACTGTCTGTCAATCACTTACTCTTCTGAGCCACCACTGCTGTATGTGTACTACTTATTTTCTTGTTATGGGGGGAGAGTGCATAGTTTGTGTCTTTAAGGAGTAAAAGAAGCATTTTTTTTCTAGCTCTGGTACTGGCACAATTGCTATCAAGTTTTTAAAAGCTTTTTACTGAACACAGAGTGATGTCTGAAACTCCCTTGCTGGTGCCAAGGGCTGACTAGGAAGCATTGGCTGAAAACCTCCTGTTTACATTTTTGCAGAGCTTGTACTCAGAGCTTACAGCCGCATTCAGACTTGAAGACTGAACCATTTCTCTGTTACACTGGCAGTAAAATACAGAGTGTGATTTTCAGTGTGAATTGAAGGTGCTTGGATTTAGATTTGCTTCCACACTTTTAGCAAGTGCAGTGCAATGTTGACCTATGGCACAGGAAGCTAACAGGAAATTAAACATTGCCAAGTGTTGTGAACCTGGTTTCTTTTTTAGTTGCATGCTACTCTTGAACTGCCCCATAATTAGATCGGTAACTAGGAGCTCAAAAAGCATGTTTGATTAGAGTAGTTGCTGTTTCAGTCTCTTGTGTTTGTTTTTTTTTTTCCCCCATGACTCTCTGGTGGTTTTTTTTGTTTGTTTTTTTTTTTTTTCTTCCCTCTTTCTTAGTCTTCATGAAGAAATCATTGACTTTTATAAGTATATGTCTCCCAGACCTGAAGAAGAGAGAATGCGGATGGAAGTGGTGAACAGGATAGAAAACGTTATAAAAGAGCTCTGGCCTAATGCAGATGTGAGTAGGACACTGTTCTGTTTTTTTTAATATATGAAAGCAACATTTTCTGCCTGTTTGCTTTGTGAAGTATTGAATAATGAAAATACTGTTTGTTTTTCCATATTAAAAAAGCATAAATCAAAACACCAACAAAAGGATTTCTGGTCAAATGAGAGAGATGATCTTTCTTCCTAGAATAATACAGGTCAACATTTTCTGTCACACATAGGAACAAAGACAAGCTAGATATACTGTAGTCAAAGAGAGGTCATAAGGTATGGCAACATTTAGTCTCATGAATATTTATTTACTAAAATTAATGAGAACATACCAGGCATGCATGCTTGTAATGTACTGTGTTAAAAAAAAACCCAAAACAAATCTACTGAAAGTCATCACTTCGCTAGTAGCAGGGCTTCTAGTCCAAAGACCTGTGATCCTGAATATTAAGGTGGGATGCCAGCAATACCATGTTTCGTAGACCATGCTATTTTTAATGGCCAGTTAAACTAAATTGACATCTTACAAATTTAAAGGAATGAGGTTTTTTGTACAGGAACAAACAAGTCTGTAGATCTGTGTATTGAGCCTAAAATCTGAAATGCCTCTTTCCACTGAAGATGGGTTTTTGCTAGTACTTCATTCAGTCAAAACAAGTTTCTTCTGTGCAGAGCTATGCTTTATTTCAATTAAGATTGGATTAAAGAGAAGCCAAAGAAGATACTTTTGCATCTCAAGGTGTTTTTATGGGCACACATTTGGAATTTTAGCATAATTGCATCTAGTTTAATTGTACCCCTCTACTAACATTTCCAGAATGGAGATGTATAGCTGTAGTCATCTATCTGTAGATAACAATAACTGAAAATAAGGACTTGTTAGCTGGAATAGTAAACCAAATTCAGACAGCAGAATCTTTAGTATAAGGTATGATCTTTGATCCTGCCACAGTAAAAGATAGTGTTTTGACATGAGTGACTTAAAACCACTGTTCATTTTAGATCTTCTTCACCTGTTTTTTTTTAATGTATTTTTTAGAAATTGGCAGAATATCACAGAATATGAATTCTTTCTAAACTATAGGTATGTGGTGTGTGATTTTGTATGTAAAATACACTCACATTTTCAAGGTGGTTCATATTATGGTCAACGTATTAGTGACATATCATATGGAAGGAGCACTCTTCACTCAGTGATAGCTACCTTTGTACAGCTATGATAGTACAACACATATCTGGTAGTTTTTTCTTTGAATAAAACAACCTTTCCAAGGGGACTCTGTAAGAGACTTTAGCATATCTTACAGGTGTTGTATAGCTCTCCTCTAACCCAGTGAAACAGTGTTGTAGATTCTAATCAAGAGCAGGAGTTAGTGGGCTGACAGTTTGACAGGTGATAGTATAGGGAACACTGTGGGTAGAAACCAGTGCTTGCTCTGATACACCCTGCCAAAGTCTTATAGTAGGGGATTTCACCACAACAGCTGACTGCTTCAGCCTGAAGAAGAGGCCGCTATTTCCTAAACAAGTGTGTGTGCTTCAGACTTAAGTAGTATAATGGGGAAAATGGGTTTGTTACCAGGGGATCTTTCTTTGTTACCACTAACACTTTGAACAGGGCACAAGAACTTAGTGCATCCAGAGATACTCTGTTTGTAGGACAGACTTGATCTGTAAAAGCTAGGCCTTTTGTATTAAAATGTTTGTTTATGTATATATATATATATGACTGGGGGCTTGAGAAAAATGTCTTTCTTTAAGCTACTGAAACTGTTTTTTGTAGCTGTAATCTGTTTAAGAAGGGGAAACAAATTACAAGCCCTGCCACAAGTGACAGCTGGCCACTGGACTTAGCTGTAATGTGACTGAGAGGAAGCACACACAATGTAGTTGAAAACTGAAGTTCACTTTTCAATTATTGCTAGTTAAAACTGCTATGACCCTCTTTGCTGTTCTTGAAAATGATAGAGAGCAAGAATGTGCCAATTTTTCTCAAGTCAGTAGCTGCTCTTCAGAGCTTACATGCATTGTGTGCTGTTGTTACATTGAGGAAGAATTCTCCTCTTATATGCCCTTCCATTTTCTGGAGGCTAGAGAGGAACCAGTGACACAGCATGCCAGGTGACAATCTGGAAATTGCTGTAATGCTATTTTTCTAATACTTACTTTACAGATCTGGTCGGGAACTGAACTGCTGAACTCAACTGTGTTCAACTTTGACAGTCTTTTGTTGTAATTTTTCAGTTGCTTGAGTCATTCACTAACCTTCTGGAAATCTGTATCAGTTTAGCTACTTTATTTAAGTTTTGAGTACACACTCTGAGAAGGTAGAGTGTTACTTGGTCCAATGTTCTTATCTTTAGCTGCAGTGTAAAATGGTAAGTTAATCTTTAAGCTGTTCATTTTGAGTCATAGATGCAGCAAATCCAGCTAAAATAAACTTGTAAGTTAAACATACACATTCAGTTTGTAATTTCTCACTAAACATGTACGTAAGACATACTCTAGAAAAATCAGATACCAAGGAAAATGAAAATCAGGCTTCATGAATCTGAATGTACAGAGTGTGTAGAATGTGTCTGTTCCTGTTCCACTTAGGGAAAGGCTGAAAAAGCAGATGGAGGGAGGGTAAAACTAGGTATCCTAAACTGTTACTTTATATACAGAAGTCATTTGCTCTCTTACTCAAGGGAATGTGCTTAGAAGGAAACATTCCTACTAAGTGAGAACTGTTCTTGGCATCAGCAAGGCTCTGACCATAAAAAAGGCTTTAATTACGCTGAAGCTGAACAACCCAAAACATTAAATGGAAGCATTTTAAGACAAAGTTTTTTTACCAATTGAATATGAAAGTTTTACTACCGAACAAATAAGTAGTTATACAGTGGAATTTAGGATGTATTTGTCATAATGTCCTCAGCTTCGTGTCTGAATATTATGTGGCTTCGTAAATCTGAAAAGAGGTAATGTGGCATACTTCACACAATAAGGTTATGAAAATATTGTCATTGCGAATGGAAGTAAAAAGATTCACTCTATTTAGCTTGACAAACTTCAGAAAATTCTACTTAATGATGTAGAAGAAAGGGAACTCTAAACTAGCTACAGATAGATTTTTGTTTTGTTTTGATGGAGAGCCTTTGGTAGCAAAGAGTTTCCAAGCTTTTGTGGGTTTCCAAGTCCTGTTGTGCATAGTGAGGACGTATTTGGACAGACACTGTAATTAAAGCTCATCCAGGAACTTTGGAATTTAATACGAGTAAGTTTGAAGAAATGTAGGATAAACAGTAACAATAACATACAGGAGTAGGAGTCCATTACAGTACTGTGAAGTCTTAAGTTATCTTATGAATGCAAATACGTATCTCTGTCCACATAGAATAAAACCATAAGTGGCAGCGTTGGCACACTACAAAACTAAGTCTCAGATTTCTCAAGTCATGATAGCATCCTGTATTTGGGATGCTTTAAATATGTACATGGCTCCG
The DNA here is from genome assembly GCF_033783945.1 of Neopsephotus bourkii. Classification (NCBI taxonomy): domain Eukaryota; kingdom Metazoa; phylum Chordata; class Aves; order Psittaciformes; family Psittacidae; genus Neopsephotus; species Neopsephotus bourkii. Next base: position 32,652 of record NW_026901480.1, read on the forward strand.
GAGCTTGAACAGTTTAAATTCCAATTCTATAAATCAAAATTCTTTAATGGGTCTGTTCTGATTTCCTCACTCTTCCTCTCCCATCTTTCTAGATTTGATGAGAGAGGGATTGAAGTGTGGGTTTCTTTTATAATAATTCAGTGTTTCTCATATTCCAAATTATTGTACAACAGCAGATATGATCTCATTCCTTTCTGTAAAGGTCATATGTTGTATCAGTTTATTAATATTTTCAGGATTTTTTATTCAGTAAAGGCTCTCTTTGCTGTTCAGCTGATCATACAATTTTGTTTGAAAATGTGAAAGGACATTTATTTTTTTCCAAACCCATCGGTGGTTGTTTGATTGTGGAAAAGCACTTTTCAGATATTTCTGGTGGACAAATAAATCCTGGTTTGACTAAACCCAAACAGTTTTACAGAGGATGCTTTTATTATTATCCTGTATTGAAAATAGTAATAATAGTTATTATTACATTCTTAGCTTTGTGATGCCTTTATGCTTTTGTCAAGATCTAGTACAATATTGATGCTAGTTCTGTGGCATCTCTTGCAGTCTTTTCTAGTTTGAGAAGCTGTGAATTTTCAACATTTAAATTACTGTCAGCATGTGCTTTTTTGGGGGATGGGTTGAGGGAGTAAGAAGAGTTAGATGATATGAAAAAATCAAGAGGAAGCATGCAAACTAGCTTCCTACTCTAATAAAGTATCAAAACACTTATTTGCAAAACATAGTTTTTTCCCATTTCTCCCTTTTTCTTGTCCCTAAGGGGAAAAACATAAAAAGTGGGTCACTTGACATACAAATAAGTGGCAATCAAGCTAGTGCATGAGACTCACTGAAGCAGAATACACAAGTCTGTAAGGTGGCTCCAGGAAACACATCAGAAGACTGTCTGGTTGAAAATTAGTCCAAATGTGTAGATATTTTTATTTTGAAGTCTCACCAGTCCCCCTTTGAGACTTAGCAAGAGGCCAACTTCCCTGCGAGGCTTGACTAAGTTAGAATCATAGAATCAACTGGATTGGAAAAGACCTTTAAGATCATAAAGTCCAACCATTACCCCAGCACTGCCAGGACCACCACTAAAGCATATCACTGAGGGCCTCATCTACATAGTTTTTGAACGCTTTCAGAGATGGTGATTCCACCACTGCCCTGGGCAACCTATTCCAATGTTTGATCACCCTCTCTGTGAAATTTTTTTTCCTAATATTCAGCGTAAACCACCTCTGGTGCAGCTTGAGGTAATTGCCTCTTGTCCTACTGCTTGTTACTTGGGAGATGCCAACCCCCACCTCATTACAACCTCCTGTCAGGTAGTTGTAGAGAGCCATAAGGTCCCCCCCTGAGCCTCCTCCAGACTAAACAACTGTGGGTTTGGACAGCTTACAATGGACACTTCCCTATTTAAACCTCCAGTGCTAGTAAAAATACAGCATTATTAAACTGGGGGATGTGAAGCGCTGAAACTTTTTCTTTTTGTTTAAGCAGAAATAAACAGAGTTGTGCTACTTGCTCTGTAGTTCAGAAAAGAACTGTGATGCAATTCTTTTTTAGTATGCAAAGCAATGGAAATATATTAAACTTAGATAATGTTTTTAAAAAGTGAAGGGTATACTTTGAGATATGAAATCAGAAAAGAAATTGTACGGAACTGGGTTTTTCTTAATGTTCTATCATTCTAAAGTGTTTTAAATTTGGGTTATGGTTTTTTGCTAAATTTGGTCATGGTGAAATTTTTTATATTAAAAAGAAGGTTTTGTAATAGAAAAGTCAAAGTTATTAATATTTTGTGGGTAATAACACTGAAGATTAGCAATTTACACTGCACTAAAGATGTAAATGCTTTAACAGAAAAGTGTACTTCTGTTCAGAATGTGCCTGTTGGCAGTACCAAAACATACCAATGGAGGGTAGCAAAAACCGGCTTTTCCAAGCAATTTAATAGAATTTGTTTGTCTTCTGAATCCTGACGATTTAGAATCATAGAATAGTTAAGGTTGGAAAGGACCTTAAGATCATCTAGCTCCAACCCCCCTGCCATGGGCAGGGACGCATCACACTAAGTAACGTCGCCCAAGGCCCTGTCCAAACTGGCCTTGTATAGTGCCAGGGAAGGAGCACTCACAACGTCCTTGGGCAACCTATTCCAGTGCCTAATCACCCTCATAGTAAAGAACTTCCTTATGTCTAACTTGAACTTACCCTGTTTTAGTTTAAACTCATTTCCCCTTGTATTATTATTACAGTCCCTGATGAGGAGTCACTCTCCAGCATCCTCCTAGGCCCCCTTCAGACACTGGAATGCTGCTATGAGGTCCCCACGCACCCTTCTCTTCTCCAGGCTGAAGAGCCCCAACTTTCTCAGGCTGTCCTGCCCCCTTACCATCCTTGGATTTGCTCCAACAGTTCCATGTCCTTTTTATGTTGAGGACACCAGAACTGCACACAATACTCCAAGTGGGGTTTCACGAGAGCAGAAGTAGAGGGGCAGGATTACCTCCTTCAACCTGCTGGTCACGCTCCTTTTGATGCAGCCCAGGATACGGTTGGCTTTCTGGGCTGCGAGCTCACACTGAAGCTGGCTTACGTTCAGTTTCTCATCAACCAAACCCCCAAGTCCTTCTCAACAGTGCTGCTCTGAATCACTTCTGTTCTTGTGTTTCAGGTGCAGATATTTGGAAGTTTTAAAACTGGTTTATATTTACCTACAAGGTCAGTAATTTTTCAGTGTAAATTCTGTACAAAAGATAGCCTTTCGAGTTTATACCTTTGTAGTGACTTATTTAATCTAATATGTTACTTGTGTGTATACTTGTTATATTAAGAGAGTGTTAAGCTATTAGTACTCTGTAAAGTGTATACAAAAATTAGTAATTAAGACTCTTAACTGTAGTACCTGTGGCTATATAGATTTTTGCATGTATTAGTAAAAGATCTGAAAATACCATGTTGTCAAAAAGGCTTGTTTTGTGACTTGGCTTCTTTAGTGACTGAACAGAAATAAGAGTTTGACCTTAAAAGAAAAGCTAAAATTTATCTACATAGGTGATTAAATTGAAGCATTTAACTTTACCTTCTTAATGATAATCTTAGCACTGAAGAGACAAGATTGTATACAGAATCGCTTTTTTTCTTTCACTCTTCTTTACTGAGATCTGTACGATAGCCACCATCTACATTTTCCAAATTTATTACTAGTTTTCATAAAGTAATTTTTCAGTTACATTGGTATCTTCTATGTAGAAATTGTAAATATTTTTGACAATTAAATAGAAATAGAATGAAAGGCTTAAATGGCTGTAGGGGACAAAAACATTTAAATAGCATAAGTCCTGAAGTTAACACTTGAATTAGGTTCTGTACTTTGGGAACATGAGGAATTGGTATTTAGTACTGACTACAAGTGCCAGATACCCAAGTCATCATTTCATGTAGTTTTGAAAAAAGAATCTGACAGATGTTTTAATACCTGTTTTAGTCTAAGGGGTTGCAGGAAGACTCAGTTGCTCAGTTTCTGTTTGGAAAGTCAGAAGTAAGGTGTACAAATACACACTGTTTTCACAATGCCTCATTTTTAGCTTTTTTTTCATTGATTTTAAATAGGCTTGATTAAACTTGATGGGTTGCTGATAATGCGAGAGAGCTATACCTATCCACATGACTGATTATTTTGAAACTGATGCAACAAAAACACTTTACTGTTGTCTATTTGATTTCATATGCTGCCTTTTCTCCATACTTGTCTCAGCTGAGTTTGGGGGGAGAAAAAATGCTGATATTTTTAAACAGTACATAAGTGTCGTGGTTTAACCCCAGCCAGACAGCTTGTGCACTCACTCCCCCCCCCCGCTTCTTGCCCTCCCCCTACTCCTGGAGGGAACGGAGAGGAGAATCAGAAAAAAATGCAACTCCCACGGGTTGAGATAAGAACAGTTTAGTAACTAAGGTATAACACAAATCACTACTGCTACCACCAATAATAGTAAAGATAAAGGAAATAACAAGGGAAGAGAATACAACACCCCATCACCAGGTGACCGATAACTCGCCCCCCCCAGCCCGACCAAGCACCGACCCATACCTCCTCCAACCCTGCAGTCCACCTAGCCCTGGCAGAGCATGAGGCTCACAAAGTCCTTGGCCAAACCAAAACATCATTTTTATCAGCTTTGTTCCCAACCCGAAAGTCAAAACATAGCACTGCACCAGCTACCAAGAAGGAGAAAAAACGACTGCTACTGCTAAACCCAGGACAATAAACCAACAAAAAACCCTCCTGTGGCAGTACTTGCTATACTTTCAAAGCAATGACAGTTTGCATGGGGGTAATTAATTCACTGTTGCCTTCTATCCAAGCTTCCTTTTGCTCTAAGTTTTCCCTACCTGTCAGTAACTGTAGAGTTAATTTAAATTTCAGGTTCTGGGATTCAGAAAGACCTACAGTGTGGGTTTTTTTATTCTGTTATTCTGTGTTATATTTTGTCTAATATTTTACTTAAGCTGATATTGAAGGTTTGGGTAGAGGGTTGTTTAGCTGCTGTGCATCTCTGTTATTTTTCATAGAATCATAGAATGGTTAGAGTTGGAAAGCACCTTAAGATAATCTAGTTCCAACATCCCTGCCATGGCCAGGGACACCTCACACTAAGCCATCTCACCCAAGGCTTCATCCAACATGGTCTTGAGCACTGCCAGGGATGGAGCATTCCCAACCTCCCTTGGCAACCTATTCCAGTGTCTCACCACCCTAACAGGAAAGGATTTCCTCTTTAATATCCAATCTAAACTTCCCCTGTTTAAGTTTTAACCCATTTCCCCTTTGCCTATCACTACAGTCCCTAACAAAGAGTCCATCCACAGCATCCCTATAGGCCCCCTTCAGATACTGGAAGGCTGCTATGAGGTCTCCACTGCAGCCTTATCTTCTCCAGGCTGAACAGCCCCAACTTTCTCAGCCGATCTTCATATGGGTGGTGCTCCAGTGCCCTGATCCATCCTCATGGCCCTCCTCTGCACTTGTTCCAACAGTTCCATGTACTTTTAATGCTGAAGACACCAGAACTGTACAAAATACTCTAAGCGAGGTCTCACAAGAGCAGAGTAGAGGGGCAGGATCACCTTCTTCGACCTGCTGGTCACACTCCTTTTGATGCAGCCCAGGATACGGTTGGTTTCTGGGCTGCAAGCACACACTGAAGCCGGCTCATGCTCATTTTCTCATGGACCAACACCCCCAAGTCCTTCTCCACAGGGCTGCTCTGAATCTCTTTTCTGTCCAACCTGTACCTGTGCCTGGGATTGCTCCGACCCAGGTGTAGGACCTTGCACTTGGCATGGTTAAACTCCATAAGGTTGGCATCAGCCCACCTCACAAGTGTGTCAAGATCCCTCTGGATGGCATTCCTTCCCTCCAGTGTATCAACCGAACCACATGGCTTGGTGTCATCGGCAAACTTGCTGAGGGCGCACTCAATCCCACTGTTCCTGTCAGCGATGAAGATGTTAAACAAGACCGGTCCCAACACTGATACCTGAGGGACACCACTCGTTACTGGTCTCCAGCTGGACATTGAGCCATTGACCACAACTCTTTGTGTGCAGCCATCCAGCCAGTTCTTTATCCACCAAGTGGTCCATCCGTCAAATTGATGTCTCTCCAATTTACAGACAAGGATGTCATGTGGGACAGTGTCAAATGCTTTACACAAATCCAGGTAGATGACATCAACTGCTCTACCACTGTCCATCAGTTCTGTAGCCCCATCATAGAAGGCCACCAAATTGGTCAGGCAGGATTTCCCCTTAGTGAAGCCATGCTGGCTGTCACCAAGCACCTTGTTGTTTTTCATGTGTCTTAGCATGCCTTCCAGGAGAATCTGCTCCAGGATTTTGCCAGGCACAGAGGTGAGACTGACTGGTCTGTAATTCCCCGGGTCATCCATTTTCCCTTTCTTGAAAATGGGGGTTATATTTCCCTTTTTCCAGTCGTCGGGAACTTCACCTGACTGCCATGATTTTTTAAATATGATGGCCAGCGGCTTAGCAACTTCATTCGCCGGCTCCCTCAGAACTCGCGGATGGATTTCATCAGGACCCATGGACTTGTGCACGTTCAGATTTTTAAGATAGTCTCGAGCCAGTTCCTCTCCTACAGTGGGCCCAAGGTCTTCATTCTCACAGTCCCTGCATCTGCCTTCCAAGACTTGGGTGGTGCGGTCAGAGCCTTTGCTAGGGAAGACCGAGGCAAAGAAGTCATTCAGAACCTCAGCCTTCTCCAAACTCTGTGTATCTGGTTCTCCCGAGAGCGTCCTGAGGGGGCCTACATTCTCCCTAGTCTGTTTTTTATTTGCTGTGTACCTGTAGAATCCCTTCCTGTTATCCTTAATATCCCTAGCCAAGTTTACTTCTAACTGGGCCTTGGCTTTTCTAACCTGGTCCCTAGCTTCCCGGACAACATCCCTGTACTCTTCCCAGGCAGCCTGTCCTTGCTTCCACATTTTATAAGCGTTTTTTTTCATTTGAATTTTCCTCAGCAGCTCCTTATCCATCCAAGGAGGTCTCCTGGCCCTCCTGCTGCACTTCCTTCTTGTTGGGATGCAACACTCATTTTTCAGGCAATATCTATACTCAAGGTGATGACAGAACTGCTTTTTCTCTCTTGGTGTGTATAAGAAAAAAAAATTGTCTTGTTAACTCTTAGCATAAGTAGTGTGTTTAACAGCAATTTAGTTTAGAAGTGTCCAGTAGCATTTCCTGCTCTCCAAGCAGGTTTTTAACATAGTTTTCTGCAGCTGGCTGATTGCTGCCTACCCTTGCCCGCTAATTGGCATGCAGCTGACACTGCTTGTTGGCAAGTGATATTTTTGTTTCTTTGAGGTTGTTAAAGTAATGTTGTCTGTGAAACAGCAGAGCTGTAGGATCTGTTGGGAGGAAAAGTATTCCTAATTTTTTTGGTGTCACCTGTTGCAGTTTTCTGTGCCACTGGTCTGCTCGTATAGCTGCAGGGTTATATGCTTGTCTCCTTTGTGTTCCCAACCAAGCAGAGAAAATCAAAGATGTTGGGGAGCAAATAGGAAAGAGCTCAAGATCTCACAGTAGCCCTCACTGGCTTTGGTTTGGACAGCAGTCATCTTTTGGATTTGAGTTTAGGCATTGAATTAGGGTGTCAAATCCCTTTGTAGTCAGATGAATGTGTACGTGCATAGGGAGGAAGTGTAGGGATGGAGACACCTCTCCAAGGAGCCGAGTTAATGAATGAAGTTAGATAGTTTGATCTTGCTTAACAGCTTGTTGCTTCCTGTAGTCAAAGTTGCCACATTTTCCTATCTCCTTCCCCGCTCCCTGTTCTTGGTGCTACAGACCAGCTGCTTACCATGTGCTAGCTGGTGCTCTGATCACCCAGAAACCCAGCTTTGAAATGCAAAGAGGCAGGAAAATACCCCACAATGTTTTGGGGTTTTTTTTAGGGGTGGGGAGTTGGTTTTTGCCACATCCATTAATATGCTGAGTTGATTTGCTGTAGATTAGATAAACACCAGACGTACAGCAGAGGAGACAGGGCCATGCATCTGGGAACAGAGGATGGAGACCAGGACTTTCCCTTTCAGTGACAGGCTGTTAAATCAGCGTTACTGATTAATACAGCCCAAAGGTGGTGCTCCACAACAAGTTACTTTCTTGCTCAGAATCACTCTGGAGAAGCTGATTCATTTCTGCAGACAGCATGGCCTGAGGAGACTAATCTTGGGATTTGCAGCCCAAGTAGTTTGTGTGTGTGTGTGTGTGTGTGTGTGTGTGTGTCTGTCCCCTACCTTGGTAATCTGAAATATTCTGTAGTTCCCCAGGTGTAAGAGTTCATCCCCCACCTCTTTCCTCAGAAAATTAAGAATAAATTATTTGGTTATATTCTGTCAGCTTTATTATGGTTATGTGTGGATGTCAGCTGTTTTTCTTTTAAGTTTATTGGTCTTTTAATTTGAATAAATCTGTGCTTTCTTTCTATTTCAGTGATATTGATTTAGTTGTGTTTGGAAAGTGGGAGACATTGCCTCTTTGGACCCTGGAAGAAGCTCTTAGAAAGCACAATGTAACAGATGAAAACTCAGTAAAGGTTTTAGATAAAGCAACTGTAAGTTTGGGGGAAGAAGGTGTCTCTTTGTTCTAAGCTAAATGTCTAATAAAATATCTTGATTAAAAGGATGAATTTTCATAAGCAGAAACTATATATAAAGATAAGCTAGAACCAATAGAACCTTTTTATTTATTACAGTTTTTATTACTCTAAAATAATTGATAATGCTACAACAGAAACATTTCTTCTGTTGGGGAAAATAATCTGATTTTTCATACTACACAACACACTTGTTTTAAAGTGAGATTATACTAGTCATTGTTGTGAATTAATGTGATTAAACTTGTGAATTTCTGGACTCAGTTTTTACATAAGTAATTTTTTCTTATTGTAAGTAAGCAGACATAATACATTTTCGCATAGATGTACTACGTGTACAGCCTTATAGAAATATGTAATGGTATGCCTTGCACAGGATAGGACAAATTCCATTATAACTTCCTATCTTCTGCTAATTGTAAGAGTATGTAAGTTTGTTGGGGGTTAAACAGGTGGCTGTTATTAGTAGAGAGAGATAATTTGGAAACCACTCAGGTGGAGATATGTCAGAGTGTTCTCAGTATCTTGTGCTTCTTGTCTGAAGATAATTTTGGTGAGGAATCAATGACCCACAATGACAGGAGTGTGTATTTTCTTGAGTATCTATTACCATTGATCTTAATTTCTTAAGTGTTTGTCTCCCCCTGGTGATTGTTTTTCCTACTAGAGCTGTGCTGCTGCACTAGGAGACAACTAAAAACAATTTTAAAGGAATCACTTTGAAGATTAAGTGTTAAGTTCTGTTAAACAGGATAGTAAATTGAAAATGGCATTTAAGAGTTAGAAAAGCAAACTTGATGTAAACTGATTGGCAAGGAGAGTGTTCTTAAATAAATAGGAGTACTGTTTTCTCTCAACAAAGTCATAAAACGTTTCAGTTTTACTGGTGCATATAAGTATGAATGAAACCAAATGTCTCTTGGAAATCTGTATTGACTTAACCTGTCTTTCTTTTGCAGGTACCTATTATTAAACTGACAGATTGCTTCACTGAAGTAAAAGTTGATATAAGCTTTAATGTACAGAACGGGGTTAAAGCAGCCCAGCTCATCAAAGATTTTATCAAGGTTAGGCAACACTGTAATAGAGCTAGAGCTGAATATTTGATGACTTGATTTTATATTTTACTTTGACTGCATCCTGACTAGAGATACACTTTCACTCTGTTATTTTTGTTGTCTACTGCTACTCCATTATATTCTTAGGTTTTAGATATTTTGCCCTGAAATACATGAAGATAGCAATGTATAAAGTATTGAGAAGTTGTAATGGTACAGTACTTTAATGGTACTAAAGAAAATGCACTAATACCTGTCTTAAATGTTCTGCTCTAACTGTGGCTCATTGAACTTAAAATTAGTAATAACCACACATTGCTGAGAGAGTAGGAATAATCTTGTTCTAGGATGAATATTATTTCAGCATACAAATGCTAATAAGGTAAAATAAGTTAAATTTAGTAAGTTATTGTTCAGGGTTTCACCAATACCTGTATCATAGATACATTACAGTTGGTTTTGTTTAGTATATGGGGTCATTTTTTTAGGATTAATATGTATTTAAAATTTTTGAAGGATCCTTACACTATTTTCCTTTCCTTCCCTTCCCCTATTCAGTGCATTGGGACACTCATAGCAAATGTCTCATAGAAGCAGTAGAAAATTTTTCTTCTATTTTTATGTTCTGTGTAGGGAGATGAAGTGCAGTTCAGTCTCACTTAAGTGTGTAGGTATTACTGTTCTACTACTGACTGCTTGGGGATTTTAACAAAACTAATGATAGCAGGAGAATCAAAGTATTTCAATAGATAAACATGTAAAACTCCTTCATAAAACTCCATAAATCTGAATAAAGCAAGCACTTCACTTTCAGTCATAAGGGTTAGAAATCATGTACATCTGCTTTAATAATGTCATTGAGTTGCAGGAGGTCTTCTAAATTTGGGGGGGGATTTTCAGTTGCTGATGAGTTGAAAGTATGGCCTTCACCTTGATAATCTTCAGTTCCTTTATGTATGTTTAGTAGCAGGTATGAAAGTAGCTCGGTTTGCTTCTACAGTGTCTTATTTCTTTAACCTGTAGAATGACACAGGAGAAAAACTTCTGTCTTTAGTTTCAGTAGAATAATCTGAGTTCTTGTCTGCATAGTCTCACCTGTGTGCTTATATATAAACCTAGTGCTGATGAGGCCTCCTGCACCTGCATTCACAGTAAGAGGGTGGGGTGGGTTCAGAAACCTTCCTTTTCTCAGTCTCTATCTGATGGACAGAAGTTGATTGTGTTGGCCAACCTTTTGCTGCTAAATCAAGACCGATAGTTTTGTGCTATGTAGCTTCTTGTTGGGGAAAGAAGATGCCCAGATTCTTTGTCTCAGGACACATACTTGGAATTTGGCAGCTAACTTAAGTTTTTTGCATACTGTGCATTGTCACATTGTCTTGTGGTGGACAGGCAATCTGTATTTGCTTTTCTGCCACAACACAAGGGCTGTATTTCAGTTAGATTCTGCATACACATTTCTCTTTAGGTAAATCCATAAGGCCCTGCCTGCTTGCCCAAAATTGACTATGTGCTTCTTGATTTATGACTGGAGTGTTGAAATGGAAGGTTATAGGCTCTTTAGGAAAGACAGGCCAGGCAGACGAGGAGGGGGGAGTAGCTATTTATGTTAATGATAGGCTAGAGAGTATGGAACTCTGTCTGGGGACAAGTGATGGGTCAACAGAGATCTTGTGGGTTAGGGTCAAAGAGAGAACTGCGATGGGGGACATTATAGTGGGGATCTGCTACAGGCCACCCGATCACAAGGGCTGTGTGGATGAAGCACTCTATAGACAAATAGGAGCAGCCTCATGCTCGAAGGCCCTTGTCCTCATGGGGGACTTCAACCACCCCCATATCTGTTGGAGGCATGGTAAGGCCTGGCACAAGAAATTGAGGAGGTTCCTCGATTGTGTGGAAGACAACTTCCTTCTGCAAGTAATAGAGGAGCTGATAAGGAGAGGTGCCATGCTTGACCTTGTGCTCACCAACAGGGAGGGGCTGTTAGGGAATGTGATGCACCAGGGCAGCCTTGGCTGTAGCGATTATGAGATGGTCAAGTTTGAGATCCTTAGGACAGTGAGAAGAGCATGCAGCAAGCTCACTGCCCTGGACTTCAAGAGAGCAGACTTTGGCCTCTTCAGGAACCTGCTGAGTAAGGTTCCATGGGATATAGCCCTAGGGGGCAGGGGGGGCTAAGACTACTGGCTGATATTCAAGGATCTGCTCTAAGCTCAGAACTGTTCTGGCAGGAGGGCAGGAGACTTCCATGGATGCTGAGAAAACTTAGAGGGGAAAAAAAGAAGCTTATAAAAGGTGGAAATAAGGACAGGTGGCCTGGGAAGAATACAGGGATGTTGTCCGAGAAGCTAGGGACCAGGTTAGAAATGCTAAGGCCCAGTTAGAATTGAGTATGGCCAGGGATTTGAAAGATAACAGGAAGGGCTTCTATAGGTATGTAGCAAACAAAAGATAGACTAGGGATAATGTGGGCCCTCTCCGGAAGCTATCAGGAGAGCTGGCTACCCTGGATTGGAGAAGGCTGAGGTTCTTAATGAATTCTTTGGCTCAGTCTTCACTGGCAAATGCTCTGACCACACCACCCTAGCCTTGGAAGGTAGATGCAGGGACTATGAGAATGAAGACCTTAGGCCCACTGTAGAAGAGGATCTGGTTTGAGACCATCTTAAGAACTTGAACGTGCACAAGTCCATGGAACACGGATGGAATCATGGCAGTCAGGATGGACTCATGACAGTCAGATGAAGTTCCCGATGACTGAAAAAAGGGAAATATAACCCCCATTTTCAAGAAGGGGAAAATGCATGATCCAGGGAACTACAAACCAGTCAGTCTCACCTCTATGTCTGGCAACATCTTGAAGCAGGTTCTCCTGGAAGGCATGCTAAGGCACATGAAAAACAACAAGGTGCTTGGTGACAGCCAGCACAGCTTCACTAAGGGGAAATCCTGCCTGACCAATTTGGTGGCCTTCTATGATGGGGCTACAGAACTGATGGACATGGATAGAGAAGTTGATGTCATCTACCTGGACTTGTGCAAAGTGTTCGACACTGTCCCACACGACATTCTTGTCTCTAAATTGGAGAGACATCAATTTGATGGATGGACCACTTGGTGGATAAAGAACTGGCTGGATGGCTGCACACAAAGAGTTGTGGTCAATGGCTCAATATCCAGCTGGAGATAAGTATTGAGTGATGTCCCTCAGGGGTTGGCATTGGGACTGGTCTTGTTCAACATCTTTGTTGCTGACATGGACAGTGGGATTGAGTGCGCCCTCAGAAAGTTTGCCAATGACACTAAGCTGTGTGGTTCGGTTGATACGCTGGAGGGAAGGAATGCCATCCAGAGGGACCTTGTCAAAATTGTGATATGGGCCAATGCCAACCTCTTGTGGTTTAAGCTCAGGCCGTTAATCCAAATCATGCAGTCTCCCCCCCCTCCCCCCCCTTCCAGAGGGACGGGGAGGAGAATCAAAAGAATGTAACTCCCACGGGTTCAGATAAGAACAGTGCAGTAACTAAGGTATAACACAAACCACTGCTGCTACCAGCAATAATAATAATGATAAGGGAAATAACAAGGGAAGAGAATACAATACCACCCGTGGAAAACCAGCCTGACTGAGCAGTGAGCCAGCCCTTCCGGGTAACTGCCATTTACATTGCGGGCATGACGTGCTGTGGTATGGAATACCTCTTTGGCTCGTTTGGGTCAGTTGTCCTGTCTCAGTTTCCTCCCAGCTTCCCCTCCTCCCTGACAGAGCGTGAGACTCACAAAGTCCTTGGTCAGACTAAACATTTGATCAGTAACTAAAAACATTGGTGTTATCAGCGCTGTTCCCAGGCTGAAAGTCAAAAAACAGAGTACTGCACCAGCTACTAAGAAGAAGAAAAAATGACTGCCCCTGATGAACCCAGGACACAGTCTTATGAAGTTTAACGAGGACATGTGCAAGGTCCTAGACCTGGGTCAGGGCAGTTCCAGACAGAGCTACAGGTTGGGCAGAGAAGAGATTCAGAGCAGCCCTGTGGAGAAGGACTTGGGCGTGTTGGTTGATGAGACATTGAACATGAGCCATATTCAGTGTGTGCTTGCAGCCCAGAAAGCCAACCATATCCTGAGCTGTATCAGGAGTGTGACCAGCAGGTCGAAGGAGGTTGTCCTGCCCCTCTGTTGTACTCTTGTAAGACCCCACTTGGAGTACTGTGTGCATTTCTGGTGTCCTCAACATACAGAGGACATGGAACAGTTAGAACAAGTCCAGTGGAGGGCCACGAGGATGATCAGGGGGCAGGAGCACCTCCTGTATGAGGACAGGCTGAGAAAGTTGGGGCTATTCAGCCTGGAGAAGATAAGGCTGCATGGGGACCTCATAGCAGCATTCCAGTATCTGAAGGGGGTCTAGGAGGATGCTGGGGAGGGACTCCTCATCAGGGACTGTAGCAATAGGTAAAGGGGAAATGGGTTTAAACTAAAGCAGGGGAAGTTAAATTAGATATAAGGAAGAAGTTCTTTACTGTGAGGGTGGTGAGGCACTGGAACAGGTTGCCCAAGGAAGTTGTGAATGCTCCTTCCCTGGCACTGTGCAAGGCCAGTTTGGACAGGGCCTTGGGCGACGTTATTTATTGTGATGTGTCCCTGCCAATGGCAGGGGAGTTGGAGCTAGATGATCTTAAGGTCCTTTCCAACCCTAGCTATTCTAGGATTTTCTCATTCTAATTTTGGGATAGGAGGTAGTCTTCTCTTTAGAGCCTGAAAGCATTTTTGTGTGCTTAGAAAAAAAAGGGTATTAGCATGCTCCTGTTGCTCAGGTTATCTGTAACTGGTTGGAGAGTGTCATGGTTTCAGCCCAGCTAGTAACTCCGAAATACACAGCCGCTCGCTCACTCCCCCGCATTCCTCCCCCCCTCCTTGAAGGGTGGGTAGGAGAATCAAAAGAATGTAACTCCCACAAGTTGAGATAAGAACAGTCCAATAACTAAGGTATAACACAAATCACTAGTGCTATCACCAATAATAATAATAAGGGAAATAACAAGGGAAAGGAACACAATTACTCACCACCTGCCAACCAATACCCAGCCTGACCCGAGCCGTGATCTGGGCCCTCTGGGTATCTTCCCCCAGTTTATATACTGGGCATGACATACTTTGGTATGGAATACCCCTTTTGCTAGTTTGGGTCAAGTGTCCCATGTCTGCTTCCTCCTGGCTTCCCCTTGTCCCTGGCAGAGCATGAGACTGAGATAATACTTGATAGGAGTAAGCATTACTTAGCAACAACTAAAACCATCAATTTTGTCAGCATTGTTCCCAGGCTGAAAGTCAAAAACACAGCACTGCAGCAGCTACTAAGAAGGAGAAAACTGACTGCTTTAGCTGCACCCTTTGGCCTTGGGTCAGGGCATGGTGAGAGCAGGCTGTTCCCCTAAGGAGGGAGTGGGAGCTGTGAGTGGCAGCCAAGCAGGCATAGGGTGGGGGTGCAGACCCATGGTACTCCAACCTGAGGCACACAGAGCAGGTCTGGTGACAGTAGTTGCGGTCAGCTCACAGGCCGTCCAGCAGCTGGAAGACCTTTTCCCAGTGAGGAGGTTGAGGCTGAGGATGCTGTGTCAGTGGTTAGCATCAGGGTCAACATCATTGCACAGCAGCATGGCTCAGGCAGATACCAGGGGAACAATGGAGATGAAAGCAGCTCTTGAGAGAGGTGGAGGGATTCCCCACAAGCCTTCCCACATGGCGCTTTCCCACAGGGCTGTTTTCCCAGCAGCCCAAGCCAAGGCTGTGCAGCTGTGCCACACCAGTGCTGGCCTTGAGTGCAGGTGGCTGAGCCTGGTGTGGCAGGCAGAGGTGGCACTCAGCCCTGGCACACACTGGTAATGGTGTTCTTGAGGATCTTTCTATGAAACACTTGCAGGGCATTGTCTTGGGTCTTATTTTGACCCACATAACTTTGAATTACCTAATGGGGGTGTCGTGCTCATTATTACCCTTGGAAAATGCCTATTTCTGTTAATTTATTTGGAAGTTTGAGGCAGCTCAAGCCTTAATTAAGGGTTTGCAGTTTCCTGAGAAAAATCCCATCTTTGAATTTTGGTATATACAGATAGTCAACACTCTAGCTTGTAACTCTTAAGTTCTTAATAGTTCAAAAAAGTGATCTTGGGATCTTAGGTTAAATAGGGCTCCTGATACACTAAGACTTGTGCAGAAAAGTTCTTAGAGAAATTCTCAATTTCCCTTTAATCCTTTGCAATCATAGATACCATGATCCACATGTCTGAAAGTAAGGGCCTTGGTTCTGTATTGGTGTTATTGAGCCTCTTTTGCCCCCTGCCCTTTGAAGGGGTGTTCAGGGTGCAGGCGTAGCCCCAGCCTCCACTGCTGTCCAAAAGATCCTTGTTCTCTGCACATGTAGTGTATGCACACTTCTGAGGAAATCCATGCTGACAAACCTATTGAAGGACCAGGTACCCAAAAGTAAGTATTTGGATCCTTCAAAAGTGTTATTTGGGTGTAGTAATGTTGAAGAACTGTTTTAAACTCTGGGCATCTGAAGAATTTTCAAGACAGAATTTTCAGCCCACTGTGGGATATCAGCTTGGTTGTGGCAGGAAGGTTTTGTTACAGACATGGATATCTCCACAGTTTTTCCTTTTCACTTGTATGAGAAAATCAAATGTATTTATGTATTCAAACAAAATAATTCTGATTTTATGAGATAGTAACTTTTTTTCTATTTTTAATATCTGCCACTGGAGTTGAAGAAGTAAAATACCTGTATTGACCACAGGCAGAGCAGTTAGCTTCTCCCCTGGTACTAAAAGTAATAAATTAGAATTATACTTAGCTTTGAGATGTAATATAACAGATCGCTTTATTGTGCTTTCTTAGTATCAGTTGTAGATATGCATCACAGTGTCCTAACACCTTTGCTTTTCTTTTTCAGAAATACCCTGTGTTACCATATCTAGTTTTAGTATTGAAGCAGTTCCTGTTGCAGAGGGACCTTAATGAAGTATTTACAGGTGGAATCGGTTCTTACAGTCTTTTTTTAATGGCTGTCAGCTTCCTTCAGGTAAGCTTAATGAAATCTATTGATGCCATTGGTGCAAAAGGATGTTATATTAAGAAAGAATTTGATCAGCCCTTAAATTTAGTCATCTAATGGGCTCCTGTTTGTTGTTTTGCACCCTCTTTTCATTTAAAAACAGACAACATCCCACCTGTCTTCTGTTCTTTTTCCGATACTGGAGCTTTTGATATTAGAGGTGTTTGGAACATCTGTTAGTGTATCAGTACCAGGCACACATGTCATTCATGGTAAAATAACTTGACCATTGTATAATTTATTTGGAACAAGCTAGTTAGGTTACTGTTAGATGCAGCTGTCCTTTATAACACTTGTTTTCCAGGTCTGACACCCTGGATGTGCTTTAAAGAATGCAGTGGAATTTTACTATTTTGTCTAGGGTTTTAAGCTGAAATCGAACACGTTTTACAACTTTCTCTTAAATCTAAGAGAACAAAATGCATGAACTAAATCTATATTGTTGTGCCTGGGGGAGAAAAATATTGTAGAAATATGAAGTAGCCAGGTTTTGGCTTTATCAGACTCATTTTTTTTCTTGTACTAAATGTTATTGTGTAACTGCATCTGCATTTGCATGTCTGTACTTTCCAGACTGCAGTTACTTTTAAACCTGAACCTTGAGCTGGAGCTTGGTGTTTGCTGAGTGCTAGTGCAGTTGCTTGCTGAGCACAAAAGAAATGGAGACAGCAAGCATATCTTTTTGAAAGAAACTAAAATCTCAATCTCTTCCAACCCCAATTTTTTCTTATATTGACTAATAGCATCTCCATTTGCTCTGCAGAAAAAGCAGTTAGGTTTTGTATCTGTTTAAATTATGAACTGGTTTTGTTCATAATCTCTCAGGTTGCATACTTAAAAGCATAGGGGATCATTTACATAGCTGTGAATGTTAGAAGCCTGTATTTGTATTCCAAACCCAGGTTTGTGAAGTGTGGATATATATTTATGTTGTTTTTTTTACCAGAACCCTACCATTAGTCCTGGAAGGTCGCTTACTGAACTGAAAGTTCAAATACAGAAACATTAATACTTGACAGCCTTATTTTTAAGAGGTAATTAGTTTATAAAAGTTTTGATAGCATCTTGTTTTAAAGATTTAAAACTGCTTTATCAAGGAAAATATATTTAGACAAGTTTGCTTTATATATTCTGTTTTATTATTTTTCATTGTATTTAGACATGCTTGCTGTGAAAAAGCAAAGGCACTTAAAGGTACTTGAAACTTGAAGTCTTAAGAAAATGATTGTGTTTTTTTTTCTCTCTTCTCAATAGCTACATCCCAGGGAAGATGCCTGTATGACCAATGCCAACTATGGTGTTCTTTTAATAGAGTTTTTTGAATTATATGGGCGTCACTTCAATTATCTGAAGACTGGAATCCGAATAAAGGATGGCGGCTCTTACGTTGCCAAAGATGAAGTGCAAAAAAGCATGATGGATGGCTACAGACCATCAATGCTGTATATTGAAGATCCATTACAGCCAGGTATCCTCATAAACCAACACTTAACATACAAAGATTATGGGAATGCTTAATCTAGAGGAGTTAAATCAAAGAATAGTAGAATGACCACCAAAACCCAAACAGAAACACCTCATTCATGTGTTTGAACACAAGATGCACTCGGAACACAACAGTGTTCTTTAAGGCACGTTCCTAGTAAATTACCACGTTGGCCCAGAGTGTGCCTGTGCTACGTAAGTGCTACATGTAAGTGCTACATTAATCCATAGTGGCTTCATTCTGTACTATTACCTTTATGTTAAGGTTGACTGTTGGCTTCAGTGGGGTGGCTTCTGGAATGGCGAGTCAAGTGCTGCTGAAAGAGTTAACGTATTTTTGATCTAGAAAAATGTTATCCAGGACAGTCCTGTTACATGTGTGATATAAGCAGTGCAGGATTTTATGTTTTCTTATTTTTTGATTCACGTATTGCACTTTTACCCAGAGAATTGCCGTTTTGAACCTCTGTGCATATAAATATCTATATTAAAAAAAAACCTCTTTTGAATATCTATGGTCCAGTAATCCTATTCTACAAGAGGTAACTGCAGTGAGTTGGGACGTAAGGGCAATTTTTAAAAAATATCACCGTGTCTTGTCTGAAAGGAGATAACCACAGTTTCAATCTTATTTATTTAATTGTATTCTTACTTTAAGGTAATGATGTTGGGAGGAGTTCCTATGGTGCCATGCAAGTGAAACAGGCTTTTGATTATGCCTATGTTGTTTTGAGCCATGCAGTTTCCCCAATAGCTAAATATTACCCTAACAACGAAACGGAAAGGTAAATTTTATGAGTCTAAATCTCAGACAGAACTTGCTTATATTTTTGTGTGTCTAAAAATTAATCATGTTAATTTTTTTTTTCTCTCTTTTACAGTATATTAGGTAGAATAATTAGAGTAACACAAGAGGTGGCTGCATACAGAGAGTGGATATCAAAGCAGTGGGGAATGCAAAGTAGAGCGGAGTCTTCGTGTAACAGTAAGTTTTGACTAAGCATGGCTGATAGTGGGAAGCTTCCTGCGTGCTTTGATCAGATTTTGCTGTTGCTTTTGCCTCACATAAGGCAATGCATGCATTTTAATATGAATTCACTTTTTTGCTTTTCCTATTATTCTTATCCAGATGATGTAGATTTGTATAAGAGTAAAAAGGCCATATGTCGTGGTTTAAATGTCTATCTTTATTCTACTGCAGTAGATGTGGCCAGCATATATTATTTTATTTATTTTCATTGCCCATCTTCTGACTTCACCAGCCAGTCGCCAGCCTCTTTTGGTGTAGGTGTATCTGCTGTCTGGAAGTTTTAAAAGTAAAATGAGTTCTAACACCTCCGGTTAATTTTAGAATGTTGCCTTCTAGAAGTCTTCTTTTGTTAGGGGTTAAGGAGAGAAGATGACACAACTACCAAGTCTTTAGGCTAGGATGGGATTTTGTTTATTTTTTAAAGCTTTTGTTAGTGATTTCCCTCACTGTCCTTGTAAATTGAATGTGCTCCTGGACCATTTGTGTTTTATCAGTCTGCAGACCCTTGTGGCACTGCTGTACAACCTGGTCATGGCTGACAGCCACTGTTCAGTCCCACAAGCTCCAGAGTAACACTTGGCTACCTGATGCGATCTATGTATTAGCCTCCATATGCAAACACAGCTAGTGAGGCAGCAAGTGTATGCTGTGTAAATCAGAGGTAACTCCTTGGAGTCTTACATAAGATAAAACAGTAATAAGATAGCCCTGTATCAGGAAGATAGTGGTGGCAGTTGCAGTAGTTGTCTTGTAGGTTTATTTTAGATTTAAGTTCTGATTTTTCCTTTTTATACTTAAGGTAGAAGTTAGTGAGATATGAGAGTTCTATATCTCGTATTTTCAGTGTAGAGTTGCTTCAAATAAGCAACCAGGCTTATTTGAAGTTCTTATGACACTTAGCAGCTCCAGTAGAAAAAGAAAAAGGAGCTGCTGAGTACTGGGCAGATAGGAAAGGAATTTAAACCTATCTGAGTGCTGTTGAAGTGTGTCATGGATCAGTCTCATCAAGCAGCACATCTGAACTTTGTTACTACCTTCTTCCATCTCTTATCTCTCTAATTTCCAGCTTGAACTGTTGGTAATGCTTGGTGGTTTCCACAGTGTATTTTAATGGATCTTCTTGGGAAACCACTGCACCATCTGTGAGTTGTTGGCTTGCTGCAGGCAGTATATGCATACAAAACGTGTCTGCATATATTAAAAGTATGTACATGTGCAGATGTCTCTACATGTCCTGTTGGATGTAATAGATATATAATACCTGAGGGGATATATTAAAGAAAAACAACATATTTTAGTAGTTACTGTGTGGTGATGCTTCCATTTTGCTTTTTAATAGGTAATGGAGTAACCTTGATAGTAGATACTCAGCAGCTAGACAAATGCAACAATAATCTTGCTGAAGAGGATGAAGCACTATCAAAACCTAGAAATAAAACTTCAGAAATACTTAGTAAACATTCTTCAAATTCTTCGTCAGGTCCTTCATCATCATCCTCTACACTGTCCAGCTGTAGCGATGTAGTAAGTACTGGTGGTTTTCTGATTTTTTGTTTGTTTGTTTGTTTTTTGGTTTTTTTTGGGGGGTGGGGGGGTGGGTTGGTTGTGGTTTTTTTTTTTCTGATCTTTACTTCCACAGAATACATTTTGAAAGCTTGGAATACTAGTTAGTTATTTCATCCAGAATCCTAACTTGCATAAGATGTTACCTCTTATACAATTTCTACACATGTAAGTTGCAGTGTGTTTTTGACACAACACGCGTATAAAATGAACGTAGCAGATAAGAGTTACATAGCCCTCTTTTTCTCTGGGAAAACTGTGTTTAAAAAAAAAAAGCCTTAAAAAATGTTTGGGAATTTTATTTAAAACCAAAAGCTAAATCCCAAAATCAGAATCATGCATCGATACATTTTTAAATCTGTTTTACTCAGTAAGATTGAAAGAATTTTAGTATCTAATAAAATAAACACATTTGAAGTTTTGTCTACTGCTAGCTGTATTGGAAAACTCACTAATAGAAACACTTACTAATACTTTACATTTTCCTGAAGGATTCTGATGGAACACCTTGCAAAACGTCTAAACAGTTGAGTTGTCATCAGTCTACCAAAAACAGAGTGGGGTCACAAGAAGTGTCACTGGAATCTTCCCAGTCAAGTGGGAAAACACAAAATAGCCAAACAGCCAATACTTCCAGCAACATGAACAAATCTCAGGTTTGTGAAATGTTTGGAGACAACAGCTGTATAGATCATTTGAATATTGCACATCCTTCATGGAAGAGTAGCTTGTTCTGGAAAGGAAACACTGTTTTTGACCTCCCCTTCATTCCACTAAAAAGCTTTGAGCACGGGTTCTCTGTTTAGTTTACACAGAGGACTTTGCAGCAGGGGCTTTCCCAGCCTTAAACTAGATGAAATAAGATTGACTTTATTTTGGGAAACCTAAAGTTGCCAGAAGCATACAGATGTTCTGCAACCATTTCCTTTGTATAGAAAGCATATCAGTCCAGTCGTGACAGCAGAATTCGAGAACCAAAGAGACTTGCCTACATTTAGTGAAAGACGGTTAATAAAATTGTATGTTTCAAACATGACTGGCAGCTGTTAGCTGTTAGTACTTGCTGAACTGTCTTTCAGCTTCTATGCTTCTATGTCTTTCTGTGCTTCTGTGACAAATCAGTGATATGGAAATACTATATGCCTCTATACAGAATATACTTTGGATACATGCAGTTTATATTTTTATAATTTTTCAGAATTTAAGACTTCTTTAATATATGGAAAATAGTTTGGAATCTTCCGGAATAGTACTCCTGAAAAGTAATGCTGGAGACTTTCCTCGTACTTGCTGACAGTCTCTCTCTAGCTAATACTGAGTTTACAAGCTAGGCCTTGGATATACCATGAATGTGTGTTTGTGTTACTACACAGAGCTAATTCTGGTGCTGGAATGTGCAAATGCACGATCTGAGGTACTCTACATCTGTAAAAAGATGTGGTATAAAATTAGTCCTGGCCTTAAAAGAATCTTGTCGTAATTTTACACAGAAGATGAGATTTGATTAGTCTTCATCTGTTGTCTTGGATTGTGGTGGTCTGCTTCTGTAAACCATATCTTTGCAAAATGGGAGCAACAGAACAGTTCGATCCTTTCCAAAATTCAGACTGCTCTGCTCTTCTTTCTTGACCTGCACGGATTTGGGTCTAGATATTAACATTTGTTTGCAACCACCAAAGGGAAAGATTTGTGGTACTGTGCTGTCCTGGCTTCTGCTGCTGTATCAGTTGTTTCAAGTGTAATGCTTTCATGAGTTAACATCCTCATTATCCAGAAATAGGGCTGTGTAGTTGCCACGCTTTTTTTCCTTTTAGAACTGATTTACCATGTTCTCCTTATTTCACAGCATGGATCTGCATGGTTATTTTGCTCTTCTAACAAAGACTTCCAGGGTCCAATAAACTCAAGCCACAGTACCTCAGTCACAAACAAACATCAAGGCAGCAAATCACACCATCACTTCTTCCATGGCAAAAAGAGGAAGCACAAGAGGGATACGGCCCTTTCAGGCCTTTGTAGATAGTTGCCTATATTATGACTGCCTTTCTGTGTGCAATGATCTCATGCTACAGGATAGTTTGATAGTGACTCCTTGGATCTCTTCCAGAGCTTCAGACTGTTACTGATTAGCAACTGCAATTTTTTTTCCCAGCTCACCACAGAACAGATCATGAAGATTGATCACTGCAAAAAATGTTAAAAAAAGAGAAACAAAAACAAAAAAGAGGAAAAAGCTACTCATTTAATAAGTCATATGCTACAACAGGGTCATTTAAGATATAAATGCTTGAATGTAAAATAAATTTATTTCTCATGCTGACCTGTAGAGGTAGTACTCAGTGTGTCTAGGGGTTGGTAACAAACAAATAAAACACACAAAATAGGGGGCAAAAAAGTCAAAAAGTTGTATTTTGAGGGAAACCCATCCTTTAAAGGTGAAAGTAATTTGTGCATGATTTTCTTATTATTTTTGCATATACTTACCCTTTTATTGTGTAGGTATACATAACCATAAAGGGAAACTGACATTTGTAATAGTGGATTTGTTAATACTTTTTATATAACATTACTGTTTAAATTGTAAACAATTTTTTCTCAGGATTAGTTTGGAAAATAATCTGAATTGTTATCTTAACATCCATATAAAGAAACATTACTTGTTATATTGCTCAGAATTTCTTTTCTTGGCATTTAAAACATTTAATAGAACATTTGATCTGCAAAAGCTGTTCCTTTGCAAGAAAGGCTTATGGTGACAAATGATGTTTTTCATTTGTATAAAGTGTACATGTACTTTGTGAAGACGCTGAGTTTGTCATCTTGGAGAAGTAACCTTCACCTTGTTTTCTAGAATGCCGTCATTTGGATGGAGTCTTGGGTGACATGGTTTAGTGTGTGGTGTCCCTGCCTATGGCAGTGGGGGGTTGGAACTAGATGATCTTAAGGTCCTTTCCAACCCTAACTATTCTATGATATCAGGCAATGGGGTTTTATAGTTGCATCCTTCTCTTCCGCCCCTTACTGGTCTCTCCCCAACCCTTTCTTTTTTTTTAAAGAAATATAAAGCCACTTGGGGGGTTGGTGGTGTTTGGTTGGTGGTGGTGATTGTTTTATTCTTGTTTGTTTGTTTAAAAAAACCCACAAAGGACAACTAGATTTGTTAGACATTTGCATTCCTGGGCTGCTTTAATCCCATTCCTCTTTGTGCCTTCCACTCCCCCTTCCAGGTATGGGGCTTTTTGTGTTTTGTATTTTTGCTAACTCCTGTAGGAGATAACTGTTGAAACATTAAGTAAATTTTACAATTAAAGTATTTTTTCTCACTCCCTTCTGAGGCATTTTCATATTTACACTTAATTATTAAAAAAAAAAAAAACTACTTCAAATAATAAAATATGTTTTGTATTGCCTTAAAGACCCAAACCTTTTATATCTCATAGTATTTCTTGTTGAGCTAGTTATCATTTAATTTCAGCTCTGCATTTGTCTGGTTCAGTTGCATTACAAGTCTAGGTTGCAGTAACTGATGCCATGAATGTGAAGTGTGTAATTGCCCTCACACACAGGCATAGATAGCTTGGCACAGGAGTTGGGATACTTCAGTAGAGGAAAGTGGCATTTACTTTCACATACTTCTTTAAAGAGGAAGGTGTGCACTCAGCATATGTGGCTGTATTTAATGCAGCTGTTCTGGAGATGATTACTATTAGCTTTTAGAAATGTTTTATATTATGCATTTACAGAATACTACAGACCAACATGACCCTTAATGGGCACTAATGAGTGCAGTGATTTTTAAAATAAAATAATGCTAAAATAAGACCAGAACTGATGTAATCACTTAATAAACATTTTCAATGTGTTAAAGTGGTTTACTTCAAAAAGGAAAATATATGTATTAAAAAAAATGGAAAATCATAACATTTAGTCAAACACTAAGCTTATAAGTGACATTAATTTGACAATGGTTTGGTGTTTTTTTAAAGATTTTTGATTAATATTTTAATTTGATCATATAATTTTATCAACAAGATGCTCAGCTTTTGTTTATAGAAACTAGTAAAAGTTGTACTACATTATGCATAATCACAGTATTATTTTAGATTCTTGTGAATGTGTAGACTTATATTCACTGCTTAAGGAAAAATTATTTATAAATTATATTAATCCAGTATTGTTAGCTGCTATTAGCAAACCTGTTCTAAAACTTGCAAAGATCTGTATTGCATTTCCCACACTGAAGTGTTTTTAAAAGAATCGCCCTCATTGTTGAAAGCAAATGTACTCTTAGGGTGCAGATATTAGTGTTCCATTAAGCATGTAATAATTTTAAAGTGGTGGTAGTGGGAAGGTAATCTTGATTCCATTGAGAATCTTAGCTTTGCCTCAGTTTATGGTTTTCATAAATTTAATGGAAAATAGCTTTTCCTGAACTGTTCAAGTTTCTTTTTGGTAAACAGTATCTTTCTAAAAAAAAAAAATATGAAGAAAAAATTGAGGTATTTTACATTGCCTCAAGTGACCAGCATTGTATTAATAAAATACTGTATGTCTTGCAAATCTTTATTTAAACAGAACAGTTGAACTGTTCATTTTTCAATCTGAAGTAAAATACTTTCAAGACTTTTTACTTTGCCTGCTCATTTGTCTTGTAGTTTTCATCTCTGTATTTGACTCAAGTCTAATTCCTTTTTGAGTTTCAATAATTCTGTGAAGATTTTGTGAATATATGAAAAATAAACGTTTAACTACTGCAGTTTATCACCATTCTTGATGCTTACCCTATTTTTTCCTTCACAGCACTGTATGTGGAAAGAGCAGGCTACCTTTGCAGTCTTGCTGCTGGTAGTCTACCAAAGATCATCTGAAATACATAAATAAGCTGAAATGTTTATGTATCTTCCATTTGACATTAGCTTGATTTGGTAAAGATTTTTTTTTATTTGTTTGTTTGGGGGTTTTACTTAAAGAACAGTTCAAAGGTTGTTTATAGTTAAAAGATGTGTATTACTTACTATTTCTTTTAATTGTCAGTCTTCTACCTTGTGGCAGAAAAGAAACTGAAATGTAAGGAAATCTTCCTGTTTGTAAGACGTGATGTGATCCTGTTTTCTAACCTCCATGTTCTGTGCAGCTTCCTCGGAACTTACAGCTCATGTTTTTAAATGTTTATAATAAACTTGTTTTCCTAGAACTTAATCTTTAGAAAATAGTAGTCCAATGGCTAGTGGCAACTTTTTTATGTACTTTCAACAGGACTTTTCCCATTTTACATCTGGAGTCATCATGAATGCATCCTAAGTATTATGTGAGCAACTGGTTGGAAAGCAGTGTCATCTTGAAAATGTATTGCAAATAAAAGCAGCCAGCCCCAAAGAAGTGGTAAATGCACCATCCCTGGCAGTGTTCAAGGCCAGGTTGGACAGAGCCTTGGGTGACATGGTCTAGGGTGAGGTGTCCCTGCCCATGGCAGGGGGGTTGCAACTAGATAATCCTTTCCAACCTGAACCATTCTATGATTCTATGACATCTTGATGGATGTTAAAGCTCATGATAGATGTTAAAACTGAATGTGTGACTCCAACTTTATTTCCTGAAGAGTAAAAGCTATAGGAGGTTACAAAGTATGTACTTATTCAAGAAAGGAGTATATTTATCTGTTGAGGGCCTGTAACAAAAAAGAACATTTACTTCCTGTTAAAGTGAAAAACGTAGCCATTATTTATTCTGCCAACTCCTAGAACTTGATTCTTTTGCTTAATGATGCAAAATAATTTTTGAGGAATTAGGTCTACTGTCTTCAAACTGTTTGTCTTGAAAATGCAAAATTTGAGTGCTTAATTTTCTACCTAATGTGTGTGTAGTGTTTCCGTAAGGTTTCCTCAGAAATGTTTTCCAGGTGCAGTGACTTAAATGCAAATGTGTCTTGACTATATTCCCATGAGTCATTTACCAGCAGCTGACAGATACATATTCATGGTTTCATCTGTAAGTTGAAACCAGCTTTGCAGTTCTCATGGTGCTCAGTTGCCTCACGGTTGTAGATTTTTCCTGTACCAAAGTTACTAGGCTCTTCTCCATAGTAATTTGCTCTGAGCCTAATTAACTTATCTTCAAAGGTTGGTTGTTAGGATGTTTGAGGTTATCCCAGAGAACTTAACCAACACCAAGAATCCTTTTTAAGTTACTTAATGGAAAATGTCCTGAGTAACACAAGAATTACAATTCAAATGGCCTTACTGGCTCTTTACAAGTCCAAAGTTTGTGTCAAGTATCTACTTCAGAAGGAAATAGGAATGCAAGAAGCTGGAAAGTGGCTGTTGCACATTTGAGCACAGTAGTGCTAAACCAAATTAATCCACATTTCAGATTACTCTAAAATTCAGTCAATTTTGAACAGCTTTTATCTTAATTATTGGTCTATTTAGTGATTTCCTCACCATGACCATTTTATTGATTCGTGGACTCCAAAAACTTGTAACAGAAATAGGGTACCTTTGGCAGACACCTTGATCATACAGTTCAGTAGGCAGTAGCTAGCTTAAAAATACCTGTTCCCATTTGCTCTTTCCTATAGTAGTGAAACCAGTGGAGAAGTTGGATATGTCTGAAATGGGGGGGGGGGAAGAAATGTGAATCTTTAGTTTGTTGTAAATTAATGGGTAACAGCTGATAGGATCCTGAAAATCACTTACATACACAAATATGTAAAGGAAGATGAAGAAATCTTGGAGATCCTCTGCATAAAAATAGAATGAGAATCATAGAATAGTTAGGGTTGGAAAGGAACTTAAGATAATCTAGTTCCAACCCCCCTGCCATGGGCAGTGACACCTCGCACTAAACCATGTCACCCAAAGACTAGTCCAACCTCGCCTTGAACGCTGCCAGGGATGGAGCATTCACAACCTCCCTGGACAACCTATTCCAGTGTCTCACCACCCTAACAGGAAAGAATTTCTTCCTTAATATCCAATCTAACCTTCCCCTGTTTAAGTTTTAACCCATTACCCCTTGTCCGATTACCACAGTCCCTAACAAAGAGTCCCTCCTCAGCATCCTCATAGGCCCCCTTCAGATACTGGAAGGTTGCTATGAGGTCTTCACACAGCCTTCTCCAGGCTGAACAGCACCAACTTTCTCAGCCGATCTTCATATGGGAGGTGCTACAGTCCCCTGATTATCCTTGTGGCCCTCTGAATTTGTTCCAAGAGTTCCATGTCCTTTTTATGTTGAGGACACCCGAACTGCATACAATACTCCAGGTGAGGAGCATCAGCCCAACACACCTCATGATGTTTAACCATGCCAAGTGCAAGGTCCTACACCTGGGTCAGAGCAATCTCAGGCACAGCTACAGGCTGGGCAGAGAAGAGATTCACAGCAGCCCTGCGGAGAAGGACTTGGGGGTGCTGGTCGATGAGAAAATGAACGAGAGCCAGCAGTATGCGCTTGCAGCCCAGAAAGCCAATCGTATCCTGGGCTGCATCAAAAGGAGCGTGACCAGCAGGTCGAAGGAGGTGATCATGCCCCTTTATTCTGCTCTCGTGAGACCTCGCTTGGAGTATTGTGTACAGTTCTGGTGTTCTCAACATAAAAAGGATATGGATCTGTTGGAACAAGTCCAGAGGAGGGCCACGAGAATGATCAGGGGACTGGAGCACCTCCCATATGAAGATCGGCTGAGAATGTTGGGGCTGTTCAGCCTGGAGAAGAGAAGGCTGCGTGGAGACCTCATAGCAGCCTTCCAGTATCTGAAGGGGGCATATAGGGATGCTGGGGGTGGACTCTTCATTAGGGACTGTAGTGGTAGGCCAGCAGCTTAGCAACTTCTTTACCCAGCTCCTTCAGGACCTGCAGATGGATTTCATCAGGACCCATGGGCTTGTGCATATTCAGATTTTTAATATGGTCTCGAAGCAGTTCCTCTCCTACGGTGAGCCCAAGGTCTTCATTCTCACAGTCCCTGTGTCTGCCTTTCAAGACTTGGGTGGTCCGGTCAGAGCCTTTGCCAGTAAAGACTGAGACAAAGAAGTCATTCAGAACCTCAGCCTTCTCCAAATCCTGGGTAGCTAGTTCTTCCGAGAGCTTCCTGAGGGGGCCTACGTTCTCCCTAATCTGTTTTTTATTTGCTATTTACCTGTAGAATCCCTTCCTGTTACCCTTAAATTCCCTAGCCAAGTTTAATTCTAACTGGGCCT
This sequence comes from Neopsephotus bourkii, assembly GCF_033783945.1. NCBI lineage: Eukaryota > Metazoa > Chordata > Aves > Psittaciformes > Psittacidae > Neopsephotus > Neopsephotus bourkii. Next base: position 61,285 of record NW_026901480.1, read on the forward strand.
TAGCTTTCCTAACCTGGTCCCTAGCTTCCCAGACAACATCCCTGTACTCCTCCCAGACAGCCTCTCCTTGCTTCCACTTTTTATAAGACTCTTTTTTCATTTGAATTTTTCTCAGCAGCTCCTTATCCATCCAAGGAGGTCTCCTGGCCCTCCTGCTGCACTTCCTTCTAGTTGAGATGCAACACTCCTGAGCTTGTAGCAGGTGATCCTTGAAGATCAGCCAAGAGTCTTGGGCCCCCCTGCCCTCTGGGGCTATATCCCATGAAACCTTACTAAGTATATTCCTGAAGAGGCCAAAGTCTGTTCTTTTGAAGACCAGGGTAGTGAGCTTGCTGCACGCTCTTCTCACTGTCCTGAGGATCTCGAATTCGACCATCTCGTGATTGCTGCATCCAAGGCTGCCCTGGAACGTCACATTTCCAATGAGCCTTTCTCTGTTGGTGAGCACAAGGTCAAGCATGGCACCTCTCCTTGTTGGCTCCTCTATTACTTGCAGAAGGAAGTTGTCTTCCACACAATCAAGGAACTTCCTGGATTGCTTGTGCCGGGCCGTACCATCATTCCAACAGATGTCAGGGTGGTTGAAGTCCCCCATGAGAAGAAGTCCCTGCAAGTGTGAGGCTGTTCCTATCTGTCTGTAGAGTGCTTCATCCACAGATTGCTATTGGTCAGGCGGTCTGTAGCAAATCCCCTCAGTAATGTCTCCCATAGCTATTTTCCCTTTACCCCTAACCCACAAACTCTCTTTTAACTGCTCACCTGTCCCCAGACAGAGTTCCATACTCTCCAGCCTATCCCTAACATAAAGGGCAACTCCCCCTCCCCACGTGCCGGGCCTGTCTTTTCTAAAGAGCCTCTAACCTTCCATTCCAACACTCCAGTCATAGGAGCCATCCCACCATGTTTCTGCGATGCCTATAATATCATACCACCGTAGACGTGCACACATCTCTAATTCCTCTTGTTTTGTTCCCCATGCTACGGGCATTTGTATAGAGGCATCTGAGCTGAGCTCCAAATGAAGCCGGCTCATTGGCTGGAGCGGCTGGAATATATCTGCATTGCTCCGAGCATTTATTATAGGTGCTGGCAACTGACTGGGAGTGTTGGGATGGAATGATGCCCCCCTCCCCCAACACATCTAGTTTAAAGCCTCCTTCACCAGTCTGGCAAGCGTCCTACCAAAACTGCCCTTCCCCTTCTTTGACCAGCTCCACCAGCCCCCGCTAGACCTGGCCTACAAACTTTGGTCCCGTGTTCAAGACACCCAAACCCCTGACTATGACACCACCCTTTTAACCATTTATTAATCTGGCTAATCCTCCTAGCTTTTTTTAGGTCCTCCCCTGTATCCTGGAGAATAGACGAAAAGACTATCTGAGCTCCAGAGCACCTAACCACCTCTCCCAGGGCTCTGTAGTCCTTCTTTATGTTCCTCAGGCTACTACTATCTATATCCCTAGCACCCACATGTATCACCAGAAGTGGGTAATAGTCCGTGGGGCTTACCAGAGCAGGCAGCCTCTCTGCCACATCCCTGATCCATGCCCCTGGTAGACAACACACCTTCCTTGAAACCGGGTCAGGCCGACAGATGAGTGGTTCTGTCCCTTTCAAAGTAGATTCCCCTACTACTACAACCCACCGCTTTTCCCTGGCAGCACCAGTAGAGGTCTTCTTTAACAGTGCATCAGTCAGCTGTTTCTGGTGCGAGTGTGTTTTCTCATTAGCCCCCTGCAGGACAGCAAAGCGGTTCTGCTTGGGGACAACAGATTTAGGAAGCCCCTTGCTTTTAATTGACCTTGACACACTTGTGATATGGGCCAGTGCCAACCTGTCATGGTTTAAGCCCAAGCCGTAAATCCAAACCAAGCAGTCTACCCCCCCACCCCCCCTGCCCTTTCTTCCACAACCCCCCCACTCCTGGAGGGATAGGGAGGAGACTCAAAAGAATGTAACTCCCACAGGTTGAGATAAAAACAGCCCAGTAACTAAGGTATAACACAAATCACTACTGCTACCACCAATAGTAATAATGATAAGGTACTTGTAATGTCAGGTAGTTGTAAGGAGCCATAAGGTTCCCCCTGAGTATTTAGTGAATTTTTTTAGCAATTACACATCTTTTTTTTTCTCCTCAGATGGTCAACCTATGAAAGAGACATTCCCTTACTCCCCCTGCTCCCCACCAGAGTATTTACAGCAGCATTTGAGAGTTCTAAATGTTTTGGATGGCCTTTGAATACCCTTGAGACCTGCCTGCTGATTGTGATGGGGATCAGCATATTGGCATACATACAGAGTGTGTTTTACCCACGCCCATAGCACGCTGGGCATGGCTCATTTCTTCTGATCTCAAAAGTTAAACAGGTTGGGGTTTGGGTCTGGTCTTGCATTAGGCGACCATACAGGAGTACCACCAAGAGTTTTCCCCTGAGGCTGGACAGTCATGGGGTAGCCTGTGACTTGTACCTCATATCTTCTCTCTCGAGCACTAAGATGCCTTTTGTTAATAGCTGAGATATGTGTTGGTCCACGTGGGGAGCTGGATAGATTGGATAAATCATCTCTCAATTGTTTGAATTCCTGAGACAGTTTCCACAGGTGAAATGATGGAAGGGGTGAGATTATCTTTGAACTGTTGGAGTTGAAGAATCACTTCATCCACTCTTGGTGGTGCTACATCATGCCAGGTTATTGATGCCAATGAGTGGGCATATGATGACAGTGTATTTTGTGTAAATTTGTGCCGCATGGGTCATGTACATTTGACTTCATCTGGATCTCTGGGTGCATTCCCGGCATCCAGCCTGTGATAGATCATCTCTACAATGGCTGATTCCCTCAGAGACTGGATGCTTTTCTCTAGTGTAGTCCACTTGGCCGAACAGCTCATAACATCGTCCTTGTACAGAAATCTTTCTTTCACAGCTGCCAACAGTTGCCTTCAGAGGCTGAGAGACCATTTCTCTTTTGCCATTGCTTTTTCAATTGCCCCTTCCCTAGCAAGTGATCCCAGCTGCTTGGCTTTTGTACCTTCTAGTTCGTGACCGTTGGTCCCATTGTCCCAGCATAGGAGCAACCAGGTGGTTATGTGCTCCCCTGGATGGCGGGTAAAATCTTTTCGCATATTTCATAGCTCGGTTGTGGTCTGGGGTCGAGAAGTCACCTCTTCTTCTTCCTCTTCCTCTGATTCACGTAATAATAGATCTTGTTCAGATGCAGTCCCGTGCAGTAAGTGTGTTGGTTCTTCATCTTTCTTCACTGTACGTGTTGCTCTTTGTGCCTCTTGTTTGCTTTTACCCTTGCGTACAGGGGCAACCGATATTGGCACGAATTGGTCCTCTGGTTTAGCTGCAGTGAATATCACTGTGGTTGGAGTGGCTGCACTATCTGTTGTCAGGATTGGTGCAGCCACTGTGCTTGGGACTGGATTAGCTGTGTTGTCTTTTGTAGTCAGAGTTTGAGTAGCTGCTGTGCTTGTCGCTGGGACTGGTGTAGCTGCTGTGCTTGGAGCTGGAGTAGCTGCGATGTCTGTTGCTGTTGGAGTTTGAGTAGCTGCTGTACTTGTCATTGGGGTTGGTGTAGTTCCTGTATTTGGAGTAGGAGTAGCTGCGTTATCTGTTGCTTTGCCATCAGATCCAGAGACATTTTTTTCCCTTTGAAGGTGCTGGATAGTGTTGAACAGGGCTCTGTAAGTGTAGGCCTAGCCCCAGCATGTTGCCATGATTTGTCCCTCTCTGGTATGATCAGGATGACAACACACCTCGTTTGAGTGTTTTATTAATTCTTCTGGATTTTGCAGTTGTTCAGTGGTGAAGTTCCAAAGCACTGGAGGGGCCCACTGGCCTAGATACTTGCCCATACTGTCCCACACACCCTACCACTCATAGGTGTCCAGCCTCAGGGAAAATCTCTTGGTGGTCCCCCTATATTGTCACCTAATACTAGACCAGACCCAAATCCAATTTGTTTAACTTTTGAGATCAGACAAAATGGTTGTGGGAAAAACACATTCTATGTGTGCCAACATAGTGATCCCCATCACAATCAGCAGGCAGGTCTCAAGGGTATCCAAAGGCCATTGAAAACCTTCAGAACTCTCAAATGATGCTGTAAATAGTCTGGTGGGGAGCTGGGAGTGTAAAAGAATGTCTCTTTCATAGGTTGACCACCCAAGGAGGAAAAAAAAGATGTGTAATTGCTAAACATTTCCATTATATACCTCCCAAAGTATAGAGGTGAGGACCACACTGGGGATGCAAGACATATCAGTTTCATGATCAATGAGTCTATTGTATTACAAGTCATTACTGTAAAGTACAGTGAAACAAGAACCTCAGCCCAGGCCCTCCAGCCAATAAACACTAAAACAACAAATACCGGCTGTAAGTAAGGTATGACATGCTGGAACTCTGAGAGAGTTTCAAGAGCAAAAACTTTGAGAGCCAGTAAATCAGCATTGTGACGAGTGACTGTTAATCTGAAACAATAAATAGTTATCACAAGTATGATTTGACACACTCTGGTCAGATCTATCATTATCTCAACGCATTGTGCTCCATGTTGCACAAAGAACTGTTGTGGTTTAAGCCCAGCCAGTAACTCAGAACCATGCAGCCTCTCCCTCAATGCCCCCACTTCCTCCCCCTGCTCCCAGAGTGATGGGGAGGAGAATCAAAAGAATGTAATTCTCACGAGCTGAGATAAAAACAGTCGAGTAACTAAGGTATATCACAAAACCACCGGACATGTACCCAAGAGTCAGGCCAGTGAGGGACATCAGAACAATCAACAAGTGGATAAAGCTGCTTAAAGTTTATAGGATGGACTTAGATTTGCAACATAAGGGTGAATTATTTTTGGCCCAGTGGGCCCACGACACCTCAGAACATCAAGGCAGTGATGCAACATATTGATGGGCTGATGATCAAGGGGTGGATTTAACAATGACACTACTGCCCAGATTACTATGTTGGCATTCATACAGAGTGTGTTTTACCCATGACCATTTTGTCTGATCTCAGAAGCTGAGCAGAGTCGGGTTTGGATCTTGTGTAGTATAAAACAACTGTATAGGAGGACCAAGACGTTTTCCCCGAGGTTGGACAGTCATGAATGACATGGTGTGTGAGATAGTATTGATTCGGAGAAAACTCCAGGAACAAACTTGCCAACAAAGTTTTCAAGCTGACAAGCAGGTATTCTTTATTAAGGTGCCAGGAGACACAGGGGATAGCTCCTCCTAACTTGTGTCCCCCAGTTGCCACACAAGCCGTCCTTTTATAGTCCCTGGGCATACATACATATTCATGAGGCTACGTATGGATTACATCATTTTCCAGAAATGATTTCCAGGGGCACAAAATCACAAAATGGAATATAGAACCCTTTAGAATTAGTTTTAAGTAATGTTAAGTTTGATGGCTTTGTAACAGTAGCAATGGAAAATTACTGAGGTGCATGATACATAGAGAAAAAAAAGAGTACAGCTAGAGAACATACTGAGAATTCTCACAAGATAAATCATTATAGTTGACATAGTTTTAAGGAAAACAGTCTAGAAGAACAGGACACAGGGATAAGGAGTATCTGGGAACTGCAGGTGCCCAGGATGGGCAGAGACAGGACACCTGACTCAAACTAGCCAAGAGGTTTTCCATACCACAGCATGTCATGGCCAGTATATAAACTGGGGGCAGTTAGCCGGAAGGGTTCTGTCACTACTTGGGTTGGGCTGGGTATTGATCAACGGGTGGTGAGTGGTTGTATTCTCTTCCTTTGTTATTTCCCTTATCATTATTATTATTTGTGGTAGCAGCATTGGTTTTGTATTATACCTTAGTTACTGGACTGTTCTTATCTCAACCCATGGGAGTTGCATTCTTTTTGATTCTCCTCTCTGTCCCTCCGGGAGTAGGGGGTGGGAAACAAGGGGGGGCATGAGTGAACGAGCTGTTTGGCTGGGTTTAAACCATGACACCAGGTTTAAGCTGGGACCTGCTGCAGAACAGTGACCCCTAGGAAAAATCTGTGCTTAAATGCATTCTCCATTGTCCTAGACAGTCTCTGCCCCATAGGGTAAGAGATCCAGGTAACACATTGGGTCTGATCAAAGCAGATCTTCCTTCTGGCCCAAAACTAAGGAAAAGTTTTTTGCTGTGTTTTGGAGAGGTTTGACCACCAATGCTCAATAAAGGAAGCCTGAGCGTCCATTAAAGGACAATGATCAGGCCACTGAGATGCAGAATTGACTGTAGCATCTGCTCCACTATCAACAATTCCTCACAAAGTAATTTTTGTCCCTCCTGATTTTAAAGTACAGGACAATTGGGGTCAATCCATAGTTCATTGTTGGGTCCAATAAATTTCAGGCATCCCCATATATCCAAAACATCCTGAGCCCCACACAGTGTAGATGACACCTGGTGACTGGGGTGAAAAATATATTAATTGTGCGATTCAGCTTCCTGCTGGTATGGCACATGGTGGCACTGGAGTCCATGCCCTTATTTTAATTTCTCCTTCAAAGTCAGCATCTATGACCCCTGGCAGCATGAAAAGACCCCTTATCGCTGTAGAGGATCGTCTAATTAACAATGCTGCCTTTCCATGCCCAAGGGGGCCATATGTGCCAGTTGGATTAAGCACAACTGATGTGTCTTTAATTATAATCTCTCCTGATGTGGCCTGGTCCACTCCGGTGCTGCTGCTTACTGCGGCAGCTCCCCAAGTGTGCCAATTGGAGGGGTAATTTGTTGTCATGGCGTGGCCCCTCCCCATGCTCTCCTTGTTGTTTCCCAGTAAAGTTAGAGGCTGGGCACCCTTTAACAGCACAAGCAAATTCTAGGTGCTCCCCTTTTATTATTTGCTTTTACTTTGGACAGTCCATTCTCAAATGGCCATACTGACCACACAGAAAGCACTTCTGTGACTTACCCAACAATGCCACAAATGCTTCTGCAGTCAGAGACAGATAGTGTTGTCTAGACTCGACATTCATACAAGCATTTAACATATCATCTATGCTAGGATCTCATAAAGGTTGCAATAATTTCTGACAGTCAGAGTTAGCATTTTCAATAGCAAGTTGCTTGAAAATATATTTGCGTGCTTTCTCATTATCAACCTGTTTTTCCAGAGCCTCATTAAGTCTGTCTAAAAACTTCATAAATGGCTCGTTTGCCTCTTGTTTGATTTGGACAAAAAGCTGTCGCTGTTTACTGGCTTCAGGGACAGTTTTCAAAGCACGAAGTGCCAGTTGTTTAACTTGCTGCAAGCCCGCCTGGCAAATCCTGGCTTGTGCAACATTGACACCAAAATCAGCTTGCCCAGGTAATGCATCGGCAGTAACTGCACACAATGGATCATGAGCCCTCAACACTAAGTTTTCAGCAGATGTAGTGAGTGAACAGGGCCTGAAGACAGAAAAACGTCAGGGAAAAAAAAAAAGAAAGAAAGAGTTTCAAAGTTTTACTTTGAAGGTTTACTATGAGTATATCATGCTAGAGATTGGCTGAGTTTGAATACTGATAAGTACTGACGGAAGTAAGTGTTGCACAGATACCTTCTTAGATCTGTGTACACATTTAACACCATGAGTAATAGCAGAAATTCATCCACAAAACCCACATCAGATTTTGAGTTTCATACCAAAGAGACAAGAAGCAGTTTGCAATTGTAGGATGACATAGATACAAATTCCTTTCAGTTAGCACCTCATCAGGGGAAAAGATTCCCACTTCCTGAGCTAGGGCATATCAAAACAGTAGTTAGAAAATCCCACAAATTACAGACTTGACATTAGATTATATCCCTATGTCACAGGTGATGAGTTAGGTAGTATATACAGCAGATACAGCAGTACCCTTGTGGGTCTACAAGGAAACTAAAACTGCAGAATAAACCAATAAGTCAATCATTCTCTAACATCTAACATAACTTGAGACCTTGGTAAAGATCCCTGATTTTATTTCTTTAAAAAAGCATTCTTTCTGGTCCCTTACCACATTAGTCACAGGGGATGCCCTGCACGGTAGGTAAAGTTAGTCTGGTTCTGGTATATGGGTGGAGGTCAGGATTATGGGTACCACTGCCTCCAAAGAGGGAGTCCTGAAAAGGTCCCTGCTTTGTTGCATTTTGCAACACTCTGGAAACAAATAGGTGAACCCCCGGGTGGCTTGGTCACTTGGAAGACTTTGGAATAAAGTGGTGGATCCCTGGGTGGTTTGATTACTCAGGAGACTTTGGTAAAATATTGCAATCAGTGGTGCCCATTGTAGTAACTGGATTCTGGGGAAAAGTGGCCTGTGAACTGTGGAGACAGTTCTCACAGGAGAATGGATAATTGGTACATAAACTCTGAATAATACTGAAAGACACAGCAAGGCCATGAGAGGCCCGAGGAAGCTTAAGCAAGCAAGATAAGAAGCTGGAATTCACCGAGTTATGAGAACTGTTGACGTTGGCAAGCTTTCGAGGTCAAGTTCTCACACCTGTGCTTAACCAATTATATGTTAGTCACTAAGGGTCTTCAAGATATGTATCCAATCATCATATGCCAAATCACTGTAAGTGCATGTAAGAAATAGTATATAAGGAGTTAAGGCTTTGCAATAAACAGCTTTTGTCTGATCATATTGATCTCTGACTGGGTCCATATATTTTCTGTGGCAGTGAACAGCACAATTAAGTATAATATTTTGTTACAATTGATGTTATTCTTGAGATGAGAAGGAAAGTGGGATGAAGTAGCTTCAACAGACCCTCCACATGCTCTGCCTGCAACTGACCCAAGGGCCCTGTGAAGGCAATCAGGAAACCAACTCCAAGAATTATCATAGCAGTGCAAGGTGGCAGGCTCAATCTTAGTGCACGTCCCTGTGGAGGTAACATTGACCTGGGTGGTATGAAGTTCTGTTTCCCCCTCATTGCGTGAGGCTCAGACTATTATACTGACAAAAATACACACTCATTCTGACATAGGGGGCCAGCCTACATTGGAAGAAGTGGCCAGCAATATCTAGAAAGATCTCCAAGGGCTGGGACTTTTCTGGGGAATTTTAAAGCGGAACTTTCCAGGGAGGAACAAAAGCTGGACTTTCCAGGGAGCAGCCAAAGCAGGACTCTGTGGAGAGGAGCCAAAGCAGACAAACAATACATATCTATCTTTGCATGTTTCACCACAGACCACTGTCTATTGTCCCTGACACACATGGGCAGGGATAACTCACATTAAACCATGTCACCCAAAGCTCTGTCCAACCCAACCCTGAACACTGCCAGGGATGGAGCATTCACAACTTGCCTGGTATAGTGGTTTAAACCCAGTCAGCCATAAATCATGCAGTCGCTCTCTCACTCCCCCCGTTTCTTGCCCTCCCCCTGCTCCCGGAGGGATGGGGAGGAGAATCAAAAGAATGCAAATCCCACGGATTGAGATAAGAACAGTTTAGTAACTAAAGTAAAACACAAATCACTACTGATACCACCAATAATAATAATGATAAAGGAAATAACAAGGGAAGAAAGTACAACACCTCATCACCCGCCTACTGATAACTCACCCCATGCTGCCCAACCGAGCACCGACTGATACCTAGTCCCACCCAGCAGTTCCCTATCCCTTCCAGGTAACCCTCAGTTACATCCTGGGCATGACGTGCTGTGGTATGGAATACCTCTTTGGCTAGTTTGGGTCAGGTGTCCTGTCTCTGCTTCCTCCCGGCTTCCCCTCCTCCCTGGCAGAGCATGAGACTCACAAAGTCCTTGGTCAGACTAAAACATCTGAGCAGTAACTAAAACTATTGCTGTTACCACCACTTTTACCAGTCTGAAAGTCAAAACACAGCTCTGCACAGCTACCAAGAAGGAGAAAAAATGACTGCTACTGCTGAACCCAGGACACCTGGACAACCCATTCCAGTGCCTCACCACCCTAACAGGAAAGAATTTCCTCCTTATATCCAATCTAAACTTACCCCTTGTCCTGTCACTACAGTCCATAATGAACAGTCCATCCCCAGCATCCCTATAGGCCCCCTTCAGATACTGGAAGGTCTATGAGGTCTCCACGCACCCTTCTCTTCTCCAGGCTGAACAGCCCCAACTTTCTCAGCCTATCCTCATACGGGAAGTGCTCCACTCCCCTGGTCAACCTCATGGCCCTCTTCTGGACTTGTTCCAACAGTTCCATGTCCTTTTAATGCTGAGGACACCAGAACTGTACACAATACTCTAAGCGAGGTCTCACAAGAGCAGAGTAGAGGGGCAGTATCACCTTCTTTGACCTGCTGGTCACACTCCTGATGCAACCCAGGATACGGCTGGCTTTCTGGGCTGCGAGTGCACACTGAATCTGGCTCATGTTCATTTTCTCATCGACCAGCACCACCAAGTCCTTCTCCACAGGGCTGCTCTGAATCTCTTCTCTGCCCAACCTGTACCTGTGCCTGGGATTGCTCTGACCCAGGTGTAGGACCTTGCACTTGACATAGTTAAACTCCATGAAGTTGCCATCTGCCCACCTCACAAGTGTGTCAAGGTCCCTCTGGATGGCATCCCTTCCCTCCAGCATTTCAGCCGAGCCACAGAGCTTGGTGTCATCAGCAAAATTGCTGAGGGCACACTGAATCCCACTGTCCATGTCAGCGACAAAGATGTTAAACAAGACCGGTCCCAACGCTGATCCCTGAGGGACACCACTCATTACTGGTCTCCAGCTGGACATTGAGCCATTGACCACAACTCTGCATGCGGCCATCCAGCCAATTCTTTATCCACCGAGTGGTTCATCCATCAATTTGATGTCTCTCCAATTTAGAGACAAGGATGTTGTGCTGGGCAAGATTTGCACAAATCCAGGTAGATGACATCAGCTGCTCTACACCTGTCCATTAGTTCTGTAGCCCCATCATAGAAGGCCACCAAATTGGTCAGGCAGGATTTCCCCTTAGTGAAGCCATGCTGTCTGTCATCAACCACCTCAATGTTTTTCATATGCCTTAGCATGATTTCCAGGAGAATCTGCTCCAAGATTTTGCCAGGCACAGAGGCAAGGTCTGTAAATCCCTGGATCATCCATTTTCCCCTTCTTGAAAACGGGGGTTGTATTCTTCAGGAACTTCACCTGAGTGACATGATTTCTCAAATATGATGCACAGTGGCTTAGCAACTTCATTCACCAACTCCTTCAGGACTTGCAGATGGTTTTCACCAGGTCCTATGGACTTGTGCATGTTGAGGTTCTTAAGATGGTCTCAAACCAGATCCTCTCCTACAGTGGGCCTAGGGTCTTCATTCTCACAGTCCCTGTGTCTGCCTTCCAAGACTTGGGTGGTGTGATCGGAGAATATGCCAGTGAAGACTGAGGAAAAGAAGTCATTCAGAACCTCAGCCTTCTCCAAATCCAGGATAGCCAGCTCTCCTGATAGCTTCCAGAGGGGGCCCAAGTTGTCCCTAGTCTGTCTTTTATTTGCTATTTACCTATAGAAATCCTTCCTGTTATCTTTCACATCCTTTTGCCAGATTTAATTCTAACTGGGCCTTAGCTTTCCTAACCTGGTCCCCACCTTCTCGGACAACATCCCTGTATTCTTCCCAGCTTGCTTGTCCTTGCTTCCGCCTTTTACAAGCCTCTTTTTTCCTTCTAGGTTTCCTCCACAACTCCTTATCTCTCAATGGATGTCTCCTGGCCCTCCTACTTCACTTCCTTCTACTCGGGACACAACACTCCTGATCTTGTAGCAGGTGATCCTTGAATATCAAACTGAAGTCTTAGGACCCCTGCCCTCTAGGGCTTTATCCCATGGAACCTTAATAAGCAGGTTCCTGAAGAGGCCAAAGCCTGCTCTCTTGAAGTGCAGGGCAGTGAACTTGCTGCACACTCTTCTCACTGTCCTGCGAATATACAACTCAGTAGGAGGTGAAGGCGATAGGATTTGCATGCAAAACACTCTGGAATTAGCTCTGAGACCTTGTGTTGTGGTTTAAACCCAGCCAGACAGCTCGTGCACTCACTCCCAGTGAGCGGTGCCGGGCTGGAAACAGTTGAGGCCTGTGTCATCCCCCCCGGGGCCTCCCCACTTCCCGGCTCCTGGAGGGATGGGGAGGAAAACTGAAAGAATGCAACTCCCACGGGTTGAGACAAGAGCAGTCCAGCAACCAATGTACAACACAAATCACCACCGCTACCACCAACGACAACAATGATAAGAGAAAATAACAAGGGAAGAGAAGAAACCACAGGTGGTTGTTTCCACCATGGTAAGCACATGGCGCTTACCTTGGCGGGTTGGTGGGAGTGTGATATAGTCAATCTGCCAGGCCTCCCCATATTTATACTTCAGCCATCATCCTCCATACCAAAGAGGCTTTAACCGTTTGGCTTGTTTAATTGCAGCACATGTTTCACACTCATGAATAATCTGGGCAATAGTGTCCATTGTTAAGTCCACCCCTCAATCATGGGCCCATCTCTGCCCTCATGGCCTGAAGCGTCATGGGGCCACCGGGCCAAAAATAATTCAACTTTATGTTGCCAATCTAAGTCCATCTGAGCCACTTCAATCTTAGCACCTTTATCCACTTGTTGGTTGTTCTGGTGTTCCTCAGTGGCCCGACTCTTGGGTACATGGGCATCTACATGACGTGCCTTCACCATAATGGTTCTGCACCTGGGCAGCAATATCTTTCCACAGTGCAGCAGCCCAGATGGGTTTACCTCTGTGTTGCCAGTTGCTTTGCTTCCATTGCTGCAACCACCCCCACAGGGCATTTGCCACCATCCATGAGTCAGTACAGAGATAAAGTACTGGCCACTTTTCTCATTCAGCAATGTCCAGGGCCAGCTGGATGGCTTTCACCTCAGCAAACTGACTCGATTCACCCTCTCCTTCAGCATTTTCTGCAACTTGTCGTCAAGGACTCCATACAGTTGCCTTCCATCTCCGATGTTTTCCCACAATATGGCAGGACCCATCAGTAAACAAGGCATAAATCTTTTCACTTTCTAACAGTTGATTATATGGTGGGGCCTCTTCAGCACGCATCACCTCCTCCTCCGGTGTCATTCCGAAATATTTGCCCTCTGGCCAGTCCATGATGACTTCTAGACTGCCTGGACAACTGGGATTTCCTATTCGAGCTCGTTGTGTAATTAGTGCAGCCCATTTACTCCATGTAGCATCAGTTGCATGATGCGTAAAGGAGACGCTGCCTTTGGCACTGAAGCACAGCTTCTCCTGGCATCCCGGTTGCCTGTGCTAGGCTGGATGTTCAATCACTTCCGAAGCAGCTCGAACCCCTTCATAGGCTGCCAGTATTTCTTTCTCAGCTGGAATATAGCTGGCCTGAGATCCTTTGTATCCCCGACTCCAAATGCTGAGCGGTCAACCTCGAGTCTCTCCTGGAGCTTTCTGCCACAGGCTCCAGGTAGGACCATTCTCCCCTGATGCGGTGTACAGTACATTTTTTACATCTGGCCCAGTCTGGACTGGTCCAGGGGCTACTGCATGAACTATCTTGTGTTTAATTTGCTCAAAGGCTTATTGTTGCTCAGGTCCCAATTTAAAATTATTATTAGTTGGTGGAGACATTGCTGTTATCTTGTTGATCACATCTGTGGGGTTCTGTCTATGTCCATCTTGCCATTTTATTCCCCAAAATTGAATCTCCTGTGCAGGTCCCTTCACCTTACTTTGTTTTATGGCAAAACCAGCTTTCATCAGGATTTGGATTATTTTCCTCCCTTTCTCAAATACTTCTTTCCCTGTACCCACCCCCCCACAGTAATGTTATCAATGTATTGCAGGTGTTCTGGAGCTTGCCCCTTTTCCAGTGCAGTCTGGATCAGTCCATGGCAAATGGTAGGGCTTTGTTTCCACCCCCGGGGCAGTCGATTCCAAGTGAACTGGACACCCCTCCAAGTAAAAGCAAACTGTGGCCTGCACTCTGTTGCCAAAGGAATTGAGAAAAGGGCATTGGCAATATCAGTCGTGGCATACCACTTGGCTGCCTTTGATTCTAATTCATACTGAAGTTCTAGCATGTCTGGTACGGCAGCACTCAATGGTGGTGTGACTTCATTCAGGCCACGATAGTTACTGTTAGTCTCCACTCTCCGTTAGACTTCCGCACTGGCCATATGGGGCTATTAAAGGGTGAGTGGGTCCCGCTGATCACTCCCTGACTCTCCAGTCTAGGGATCAGCTGATGGATGGTGTCCTGGGTTTAGCAGTAGCAGTCATTTTTTCTCCTTCTTGGTAGCTGGTGCAGTGCTGTGTTTTGACTTTCGGGCTGGGAACAAAGTTGATAAAAATGGTGTTTTGGTTTGGCCAAGGACTTTGTGAGCCTCATGATCTGCCAGGGAGGAGGGGAAGCTGGGAGGAAGCAGAGACAAGACACCTGACCCAAACTGACCAAAGAGGTATTCCATACCACAGCACGTCATGCCCTGGATGTAACTGGGGAGTGACCCGGAAGGGGCTAGAATGGACTGCAGGGTTGGAGGAGGTATCGGTCGGTGCTTGGTCGGGCTGGGGGGGGGGAGTTATCGGTCGCCTGGTGATGGGGTGTTGTATTCTCTTCCCTTGTTATTTCCTTTATCATTACTATTATTGGTGGCAGCAGTAGTGATTTGTGTTATACCTTAGTTACTAAACTGTTATTATCTCAACCCGTGGGAGTTCCATTCTGATTCTCATCTCCATCCCTCCGAGAGTAGGGGGAGGGCAAGAACGGGGGGGGGGGGGGGGAGTGAGTGAAAGCTGTCTGGGTGGGGTTAAACCACGACAGATGGGAATCAGGGAGTCTCAGTTGGTGCGATATTGCCGCCGGTGCACTGTTGTGGTCGCAATTGGCACTTGTTCTTTGACTGTCATCAACCCCACAACAGAAGGATCCTCTGAGAGACCAGGCAAGCTGCTCAATTTCCTCAGTCTCCAAAGCAGCAATACCAAAAGCCCATTGGTACCCTCTTGGGTCTTTGAAATACCCTCTCCTGAGGTAGTCTATGCCGAAGATGCATGGTGCCTCTGGACCAGTCACAATAAGGTGCTTTTGCCATTCTCTCCCAGTCAGGCTGATTTCAGCCTCCAGTACAGTCAACTCTTGGGATCCTCCTTTCACTCCAGAACTATAGATGGGTTCCACCCCTTGACAGCTTGATGTCATCAGGGTACACCATGCACCGGTATCTACTAGAGGCTTATACTTCTATGGGACTGAGGTGCCAGGCCATCTGATCCACACAGTTCAGTAAATCTGATTGTCCCCTACCTCCACCTGGCTGGAGGCAGGGCCCCTCTAATAGTCATCACAACACTGGACACTTAAGTTGTGTTGAAAGGGATTATTCTTCGTTATCACAGGAGCTGGAGTAAAATCAGCTCTTCCAGTCCACCTGGGAAACTGCTCACCAGAGACTGAAGCCATAGCTCTCATGGGACGATAAGTCTTGGCACTTGCTCCCCTCTTCAGTTCACTCACCTGTTCCTCCAAAGGTGAAATAGGTTTTCCATTCCACTTTGTCATGTCTTCTCCGTCATCCTGCAGGTAAAACCATAGGGTGGCCCGTGGCATATACCTCATGTATCTCCTCTCTTGAACAATAGGATGACTTTGGTTAAGAGCTGTGTGTTGACACATGTGAGGAGCTGGATAAATCAGGTAGATCATCCCTCAATTGTTTGAGATCCTGGGACAGTTTTTCCACAGCTGAGATGATGGAAGGGGTGAGATTGTCTTCGAACTCTCGGAGTTTATGAACCATTTCATCTGCTGTTAGTGGTACTATGTCATTCCAGGTTACTGTTGCCAATGATTGGGCATATGATGATGGTGCATTCCGTGTAAGTTTTCACCACATGGGTCATGTACATTCAACTTCATCTGGATCTATGGGTATATCCCCATTGTTCGGCTTGATGTGATAGATCATCTCTACGATGGCTGATTCCCTCGGAGACTGGATGCCTTTGTCTATAGTAGTCCACTTGGCTGAACGACTCATAACATTGTCTTTGTATGTAAACCTTTCTTTCACAGCTGCCAAGAGCTGCCTCCAAAGACTGAGGGACTTTTTCTCTCTTGCAATTGCTTTATCAATTCCCCCTGCTCTAGCAAGTGATCCCAGCTCCTTGGCTTCTGTACTTTCTAGTTTGTGACCATCCACCCCATTGTCCCAGCATCGGAGCAACCAGGTGATGATGTGCTCCCTGGTTGACGGGTAAAATCTTTTTGTATATTCCGTAGCTCGGTTGAGGTCTGAGGTCGAGAAGTCACCTCTTCTTCTTTGTCATGTGATGATGACTCCTGATCAGATGCTAGACCGGGTGGTGAATACATTGTTTCTTCATCTTGCTTCACCCTTCTTGCCTCTTTTTTGCTTTTTCTCTTGCATACAGGGGCAACCGATATTGGTCCTAATTGGTCCTCTGGTTTAGCTGCAGTGATTCTCACTGTGGTTTGAGTAATGACTGTGCTTGTTGCTGGGGGTGGTGTAGCTGCTGTGCTTGGAGCTGTGGTAGCTGCGCTCTCTGTTGCAGTCGAAGTTTGAATAGCGACTGCACTTGTCACTGGAGGTGGTGTAGCTGATGTGCTTTGAGCTGGAGTAGCTGCGCTGACTGTTGCTTTCTCCTCAGATCCAGCGACATTTTTTTCCTTTTGAAGATGCTGGATAGTGTTGACCAAGGCCCTGTAAGCATAGGCCAAGCCCCAGCACGTTGCCATGATTTGTCCCTCTCTGGTATGGCCAGAAGGACCACACACCTTATTTAAGTGTTTTACTAATTCTTCTGGATTTTGCAGTTGTTTGGTGGTAAAATGACAAATTACTGGAGGGGCCCACTGACCTGGATATTTGCCCATACTATCCCACACACCCTGCCACTCATAGGTGTCCAGCCTCAGTGAAAATCTCTTGGTCCTCCTATACTGTCGTTTAACCCCAGACAAGACCCAAACCCGACTCTGCTTAACTCTTGAAATCACACTAAATGGTCGTGGGCAAAATACATTCCGTATGCATGCCAACATGGTGATCCCCATCACAATCAGCAAACAAGTCTCAACAGCATTAAAAGGACATTCAAAAACTTCAAAACTCTCATATGATGCTGTAAATGGTCTGGAGTGGGGTGGAATTGGGAAGGCAAAAGAATGTCTCTTTCACAGGTTGACCACCCGAGAAGTAGAAAAAAGATGTGTGATTGCTAAGCACTTTTATTATATACCTTTGTCATGGTTTAACCCCAACCAAGACAGCTTGTGCACTTATTCCCAGTGAGTGGTGCCAGGCTGGAAGCAATCGAGGCCCACGTTAGTCCGCACACCCCTTCCCCTCCCCCCCTTCCCCAAGAGGGATGGGGAGGAGAATCGAAGGAATGCAACTCCCACGGGCTGAGATAAGAACAGTCTAGCAACTAATGTACAATACGAATCACCACCGCTACCACCAATGACAACAATGATAAGAGAAAATAGCAAAGGAAAGGAGTACAATACCACGCGCCGAACCACCAGTCTGACCTGGCTGACCCCCTCTCCTTCCGGGTACCTCCCAGTTCCCCCCTGGGCATGACGTGCTGTGGTATGGAATACCTCTTTGGTCAGTTTGGGTCAGGTGTCCTGTCTCTGCTTCCTCCCGGCTTCCCCTCCTCCCTGGCAGAACACGAGACTCACAAAGTCCTTGGCCAAACCAAAGCATCATTTTTATCAGCTTTGTTCCCAGCCCGAAAGTCAAAACACAGCAGTGCACCAGCTACCAAGAAGGAGAAAAAATGACTGCTACTGCTAAACCCAGGACATTATCCACCCCTTATTCCATACCATTCACGTCATGCTCAGATCCCACATTTTCAATATACCATCACTCTTATCTAAGTGTACTCTAATCGTAGTGCATGGGCCAGTCCCTATAAATCTGCTGAGTCCATCTGGTTCATGATGTCAGGCTCCATCTCTTGTAACAGTCTTTCAGAACAGGAGAGGCTGCGTGCAGTATTGGGTCGTTGCCTGCTGATGCTGATCATCCCTTACTGTAGAACTTGTCTGGTTCTGTCAAAGTTCACTCTCTGTTGGGATGATGGTTGAAGGGAAGTCAGGGCTAGTCGCTGGTGGCCTGAAGACATCTGAAGACATCAGCTCTTCCACTCCACCTGGGAAACTGCTCACCAGAGACTGAAGCCGTAGCTCTCATGGGACGATCAGTCTTGGCCTTTGCTCCTCTTTAATCAACCTGGCTTAAAATGGCATGGTTTCCTAGAAATATCATATAAACACCTCAGTTAATGAAATATTAGCTAGCAGTGCAGAGTGAAGCAGTTTGAACTTTGGGGAGGTTACAGGCAAGCTCTAACATGGACCTTAAATATGTAAGCTAGAAACCAAATTTTAAATTCTCCTGCTCGGCTGCCTAAACTCTGGATGCCCAAACACCACTGAACACTGATATTTTCCTACAAAATTCCCCAGGGGCTTTCTGTGCATACGTAAAGCAGTATGGAATCTGCCTCATGACTGAGTAATTGGTAATTATGTATAGAGTAATACCTAATAGTATATCTGTGCTGAGTACTCCCAGGGGAGAGTACAATCCATCTGTTATGCAAGATAGGGCCATGGAAGAGAAGGCAGGAGTGCATTTGTACCTTTATTCTTGAAACTGTTGCTGCACAGAGGGGAATAAAAAGAAGTAAGTCTGTGCAACATTGTGTACAACAAACCATAAGGACCAGAAAATAGGTCTTCCTTATTTCCCCCCTCTCCAGGTGGTTTCCCTGATCAATAGGCTCATGAGCCATCTTGCTGACAGCTCATTTCCCTCCTTCCTAGTTTCTTTTCCCATGCCTTTCCCTTCTACTTCCTGCTGCAGTACAACTCTCTTCCTCACAAACTTCCTTATTACTGCTCTTTTACTTACCAGGTTTCCACGGTCAGGTCACTGCTTCTAACTCTGTTTTCACATCCCAAGCATTTAAGCAGTGGGATCTCTGGAAGCCCACAGCTTTCACATCCAGACCCATGGGAGTGGTTCCTTAATGGTACAGTTTCATTGAGAAATTTGAGCAGCTGAAGTCGGTGGACAAACTACAGACCAAGTTCCAGTAGAGCTCTATTGTCCATGAGAAACTGGATTTTTCAGGGTTTTTTTTCACACAGTGAATTATCGGTTTTCTTAGGGGCTTCAAAAAGGGCATCCTACATCTTACTTTTCTGCTAAATTCAAGTTCCTCCTTCGTACCAAGAAAGCAGAAGAATTTCTCCATACACATGACTGAAAAATTCTTTAACACTGGGAGAACATTTGTTTTCCCTTGACCTTATCTGGGGCAACAGTATGAAGGTGGTGACCACACTGGGAACATAATCCAGATCAGTTTCATGACCAATGGTTCTATTGTATTACAAGTCATTACCATAAAGTACAATGAGACAAGAACCTTAGCCCAAGCCCCACACTTGAAAAACACTAATAAAGCAAATACCGGCTCAAAGTAAGGTACGATATACTGAAACTGTGAGATCATGAGGAACAACTTTGAGAGCCAATTAATGAGCATTGTGATGAGTGACTATTAATCTGGTGAGATCTGTCGTTATCTCAACCCCTTGTGCCCTACTTTGGGGGCCAACAAAGAACTGTTGTGGTTTAAACCCAGACAGAGAGCTCATTCACTCACTCCCAGTGAGTGGTGCCGGGCTGGAAGCAGTCGAGTCCCGCAACCCCCCCCCCCCCCCCGGGGGCTCTCCTCTTCCCTGCTCCCGGAGGGTTGGGGAGGAGGATCGAAAGAATGCAACTCCCTTGGGTTGAGACAAGAACAGTCCAGCAACCAATGTACAACACAAATCACCATCGCTACCATCAATGACAACAATGATAAGAGAAAATCACAGGGGAAGGGAATATGATGCCACCTGCCGAAAAACGATCCCAATCCAGAAGACTCCGTGTCCTTCCGGGTAACTCCCAGTTACCCCCCCCCCCCGGGCATGACATACTGTGGTATGGAATACCTCTTTGGCTAGTTTGGGTCAGGTGTCTTGTCTCTGCTTCCTCCCGGCCTCCCCTCCTCCCTGGCAAAGCTTGAGACTCGCAAAGTCCTTGGTCAGGGTAAACATTACTTAGCAACAACTGAAAACATCAGTGTTATCAGCTCTGTTCCCAGGCTGAAAGTCAAAACACAGTACTGCACCAGCTACTCAGAAGGCAAAAATTTACTGCTACTGCTAAACCCAGGATAGTAGGGTCTTTATGTGGGTGGTTGGCCTTAAGCCTTATCCTCCTGGGCAGGTTGTGAGGATTGCCTCACAGATTTTCATAGGCACTGGCCAGCCTCAGGATTGGGTCTGCCTTGCGTGACTAGCCTTGCTTGATATGCAACCATTCAGCTAAGTGATTCCCGTTTTATTTTTTTGCACTACTTGCATTTGTTGGTGTTTTTTCCCCTTCCCTTTTAGTTTTATATTCTCTCCCCTTGTTATTTTCTTTATCATTAGTATTATTATTGGTAGTAGTAGTAGTTTTGTATTATATTTTATTTATTGAACTTCTCTTATCTCAACTTGTGGTGTTTAAATTCTTTTGATTTTCCCCTCCATCAGTCAGGTACCTAGGGGGGAATAAGGTGGGAGGGAGTGAGCGAGAGGCTCTGTGGTTCTGAGTTACCAGCTGGGCTTAAACCATGATGCTTTCACAGGTTATTACCATTATCTGGGCTAAGTGATCTTTCTGGCTCCACTTTGCAGCAGAGGTTTTGTCTCATGTGTGGCCTTTCATCCATCCTACCTTCAAAGGTAAGATCTTCCTGTTTCCAGAATATGCTGCCAATCTGTGGTTCTCCTACCTGTGTGCTACCTTCACCCTCTTCCTCAACTGTCTTTCCAGTACCAATTTCTAATTCTACTGCTTTATACTGACACTTTAACCCCACTTGAGAAGCAGAACCACCCAGCCACTCACACACTCCTTGTGTTTCTTGTCCCCTTTGCTCCTGGAGGGATGGGGAGGAGAATTGAAAGAATGTAAATACCATGGGTTGAGATAAGAACAGTCCAGTAACTAATTTTTCTCAGCAGCTCCTTATCCATCCAAGGAGGTCTCCTGGCTCTCCTGCTGCACTTCCTTCTAGTTGGGATGCAACACTCCTGAGCTTGTAGCAGGTGATCCTTGAAGACCAACCAAGAGTCTTGAGCCCCCCTGCCCTCTAGGGCTATATCCCATGGAACCTTACTAAGCAGGCTCCTGAAGAGGCCAAAGTCTGCTCTTTTGAAGTCTAGGGCAGTGAGCTTGCTGCACGCTCTTCTCACTGTCCTAAGGATCTCAAATTCAACCATCTCGTGGTCGCTGCATCCAAGGCTGCCCTGCAGTGCCACATTTCCAACGAGCCCTTCCCTGTTGGTGAGCACAAGGTCAAGCATGGCACCTCTCCTTGTCAGTTCCTCTATTACTTGCAGAAGGAAGTTGTCTTCCACACAATCGAGGAACCTCCTGGATTGCTTGTGCCGGGCCGTACCATCATTCCAACAGATATCAGGGTGGTTGAAGTCACCCATGAGAACGAGGGCCTGTGAGCGTGAGGCTTTTCCTATCTGCCCATAGAGTGCTTCATCCACAGATTCCTCTTGATCAGGCGGTCTATAACAGATCCCACAGTAATGTCTCCCATCGCTGTTTTCCCTTTAACCCTGATCCACAAACTCTCTGTTAACTGCTCACCCATCCCCATACATAGTCCCATACTCTCCAGCCTATCCCTAACATGAAGGGCAACTCTCCCTCCCTGCCTGCGAGGCCTGTCTTTTCTAAAGAGTCTGTAACCTTCCATTCCATCACTCCAGTCATAGGAGCCATCCCACCATGTTTCTGTGATGCCTATAATATCATACCCCCGTAGACGTGCACACATCTCTAATTCCTCTTGTTTGTTCCCCACGCTACGGGCATTTGTATAGAGGCATTTGAGTCGAGCTCCAAATGGAGCTGGCTCATTGGCTGGAGCAGCCGGAATATCTCTGCATTGCTCTGAGCATTTATTATAGGTGCTCTCAGCACCTGTATCACATAACATCTCAGCAACCATAGAGGAAATGGAAAGTAAAAACATTGATATGATTGAAGAAACTTCTTCTCAGTGAGGGTGACGGAACACTGGAACAGGCTGCCCAGGGAGGTTGTGGAATCTCCTTCTTTGGAGACATTCAAGACCTGCCTGGACACGTTCCTGTGTAACCTTATCTAGGTGTTCCTGCTCCGGCAGGGGGATTGGACTAGATGATCTTTTGAGGTCCCTTCCAATCTCTAACCTACTGTGATACTGTGATACTGTGATATGATCCTGGCAGAACAACAAGAGACAACTAACCTACCTAAGGTGATATTACAGAACCGAATGGCTCTAGACATGTTACTGGCATCACAAAGAGGGGTTTGTTCCATAATCAATGAAAGTCATTTTTACTATATAGACCAAAGTGGCAGAATTGAAACAGATCTGGAGGAAATTTGGAAACAAACTAAGAGATTTCATGAAATGGCCATGGATGACACCTGCTGGGGTTTTGAAGAAATATGAAAAATTTTAACATCATGGTTACTTAATCTCTCCTGGTTGAGGCAACTGGTTGCAGGAATATTGGTGTTAATTATTTTAATATTGATTACTTGTGGTATGATACAATGCTCCCTCTGGTGTTGTAAATGGTCTATGATAAATTATGAAGATTGGAAAAGGAATGAAATTAAGCACCAAGTAGAAATGGGAAATTATTTCAAAAAGACTTTTGATGGTAATGGTAATATGTAAAATGTTGCAAATAAATGTGCAAAAAGACAGAAAAAGGGGGGAATTTGAGACAAAGGGGCACAAAATCATAGTATCTGAATGCGTAGGTGTCCAGGATGGGTGATACTCCTTATCCCTGTGTCCTGTTCTTCTAGACTGTTTTTCTTAAAACTGTGTGAACTATAACAATTTATCTTGTGAGAATTCTCAGTATGTTCTCTAGCTGTACTCTTTTTTCACAATATATCATGCACCTCAGTAATTTTCCATTGCTACTGTTACAAAGCCATCAAACTTAACACTACTTAAAACTGATTCTAAAGGTTTATATATTTCATTTTGTAATTTTGTGCTCCCCCTTGTCTCAGTGGCTGACCTAGCCTAAACCATGACAGTTCTTTCTGGCGCCCAACATGGGCACGAAGGGCTGAGATCATGACAGATCTGACCAGAGTGTGTCTAATCATATTTTTAATAAGCATTCCTTCTTTCAGATTAATACTCTGTCGTCACAATACTTATTTATTAGCTCTCAAAGTTGTTGCTCTTGATCTCAGATTTTCAGCATGTCATACCTTACTTGCAGACAGTATTTAGCTCACTACTCTAGACTTCAAAAAAGCAGACTTCAGCCTCTTCAGGAACCTGCTTAGTAAGGTTCCATGGGATATAGCCCTAGAGGGCAGGGGGGCTCAAGACTCTTGGTTGGTCTTCAAGGATCTCCTGCTACAAGATCAGGAGTGTTGCATCTCAACTAGAAGGAAGTGCAGCAGGAGGGCCAGGAGACCTCCTTGGATGGATAAGGAGCTGCTGAGGAAAATTCAAAAGAAAAAAGAGCTTTATAGAAAGTGGAAGCAAGGACAGGCAGCCTGGGAAGAGTACAGGGTTATTGTCGGGGAAGCTAGAGACCAGGTTAGGAAAGCTAAGGCCCAGTTAGAATTAAACTTGGCTAGGGATATTAAGGATAACAGGAAGGGATTCTACAGGCACATAGCAAATAAAAAACAGATTAGGGAGAACGTAGGCCCCCTCAGGACGCACTCGGGTGAACTAGCTACACAGGATTTGGAGAAGGCTGAGGTTCTGAATGACTTCTTTGCCTCGGTCTTCCCTAGCAAAGGCTCTGACCGCACCACTTATGTCTTGGAAGGCAGATGCAGGGACTGTGAGAATGGAGACCTTGGGCCCACTGAAGGAGAGGAATTGGTTCGAGACCATCTTAAAAATCTGAATGTGCACAAGTCCATGGGTCCTGATGAAATCCATCCGCATGTCCTGAAGGAGCTGGCAAATGAAGTTGCTAAGCCGCTGGCCATCATATTTGAAAAATCATGGCAGTCAGGTGAAGTTCCCGACGACTGGAAAAAGGGAAATATAACCCCCATTTTCAAGAAGGGGAAAATGGATGACCCAGGGAATTACAGACCAGTCAGTCTCACCTCTGTGCCTGGCAAAATCTTGGAGCAGATTCTCCTGGAAGGCATGCTAAGGCACATGAAAAACAACAAGGTGCTTGGGGACAGCCAGCATGGCTTCACCAAGGGGAAATCCTGCCTGACCAATTTGGTGGCCTTCTATGATGGGGCTACAGAACTGATGGACAGTGTTAGAGCAGTTGATGTCATCTACCTGGATTTGTGTAAAGCGTTCAACACTGTCCCACAGGAACTTCTTCTCTCTAAATTGGAGAGACATCAATTTGATGAATGGACCACTCAGTGGATAAAGAACTGGCTGGATGGCTGCACACAAAGAGTTGTGGTCAATGGCTCAATGTCCAGCTGGAGACCAGTAACGAGTGGTGTCCCTCAGGGATCGGTGTTGGGACCGGTCTTGTTTAACATCTTTGTCGCTGACATGGACAGTGGGATTGAGTGCGTCCTCAGCAAGTTTGCCGATGACACCAAGCTGTGTGGTTCGGTTGATAAGCTGGAGTAAAGGAATGCCATCCAGAGGGATCTTGACACACTTGTGAGGTGGGCTGATGCCAACCTTATGGAGTTTAACCATGCCAAGTGCAAGGTCCTAAACCTGGGTCGGAGCAATCCCAGGCACAGCTACAGGCTGGGCAGAGAAGAGATTCAGAATAGCCCTGTGGAGAAGGACTTGGGGGTGCTAGTCGATGAGAAAATGAACATGAGCCAGCAGTGTGCGCTTGCACAGAAAGCCAACCGTATCCTGGGCTGCATCAAAAGGAGTGTGACCAGCAGGTCGAAGGAGGTGATCCTGCCCCTTTATTCTGCTCTTGTGAGACCTCACTTGGAGTATTGTGTACAGTTCTGGTGTCCTCAACATAAAAAGGACATGAATCTGTTGGAACAAGTCCAGAGGAGGGCCACGAGAATGATCAGGGGACTGGAGCACCTCCCATATGAAGATAGGCTGAGAAAGTTGGGGCTGTTCAGCCTGGAGAAGAGAAGGCTGCGTGGAGACCTCATAGCAGCCTTCCAGTATCTGAAGGGGGCCTATAGGGATGCTGGGGGTGGACTCTTCATTAGGGACTGTAGTGGTAGGACAAGGGGTAATGGGTTAAAACTTAAACAGGGGAAGTTTAGATTGGATATAAGGAGGAAATTCTTTCCTGTTAGGGTAGTGAGGCACTGGAATAGGTTGTCCAGGGAGGTTGTGAATGCTTCATCCCTGGCAGTGTTCAAGGCTAGGTTGGATGATGCCTTGGGTGACATGGTTTAGTGGGAGGTGTCCCTGCCCATGGCAGGGGGGTTGGAACTTGATGATCTTAAGGTCCTTTCCAACCCTAACTATACTATACTATTCTATTTGCTGTGTTAGTGTTTATCGCCTGGGGGCCTAGGGCTGAAGTTCTTGTTTAATTGTATGTTATGGTAATGACTTTTAAATAAAATAGATTCATTGATCAGGAAACTGATCTGGCTTGCGTTCCCATTTTGGTCACCACTTCTATACTTTGGGAGGTATACAATAGAAGTGTTTAGGAATTACGCCTTTTTTCCCCTCCTCGGGTGGTCAACCTGTGAAGGAGACATTCCCTTAATCTTCCCAGCCCCCACACCAGACCATTTACAGCATCATTTGAGAGTTCTAAAGGTTTTGAATGGCCTTTAGGCACCCTTGAGACCTGCCTGCTGATTGTGATGAGGATGAGGTTGGCATGCATAGAGTGTGTTTTACCCATGACCATTTAGTCTGATATCAAGAGATGAGCTGAGTAGGGTTTGGGCCTTGTCTAGGGTTAGACGATGATATAGGAGGATCAAGAGATTTTCCCTGAGGCTGGACAGTCATGAGTGGCAGGGTTTGTGGGATAGTATGAGCAAGTATCTAGGCCAGTGGGCACCTCCAGTGCTTTGGAACTTCACCACTGAACAAGTACAGTAGTTACCCAAACTTTGACCACAATAGACAGCACAGCTATTTCAGCTCCAAGAACAGCAGCTGCACCAGCCCCAGTGACAAGTACAGCCACTACCAGAACCCCAACAACAGACACTGCAGCCATTCCAACCACAGTGATAATCACTGCGGCTAAACCAGAGGACCTATTTGTGCCAGTATTGGTTACCCCTGTATTCAAAAGAAAAAGCAAAAAAGAGGCAAGAAGGGTGAAGCAAGATGAAGAAACAATTTATTCACCACCCCGTCTAGCATCTGATCAGGAGTCATCATCATATGAATCAGAGGAAGAAGTAGTGGTGGCTTCTCGACCTTGGACCTCAACTGAGCAATGGAATATGCAAAAAGATTTTACCTGTCAACCAGGGGAGCACATCATCACCTGGTTGCTCCAATGCTGTGACAGTGTTACTGATGGTCACGAACTAGAAGGTACAGGAAGCTATGGAAAAGTGGTCCCAGGAATTCAGACAATTGAGAGATGATCTATCTGATCTATCCAGCTCCTCACGTATACCAACACATGTCTCAGATATTAACAAAAGGTGTCCTACTGCTCAAGAGAGAAGATATAGATGGTATTCTACATGGGCTACACTATGGTTTTACCTGCAGGATCACGGAGAAGACATGAGCAAGTGGCATAGAACAGCTACCTCAGCTCTGAAGGAACAGGTGCATGAACTGAAGAGGAGAACAAAGGTAAAGGCTGATCATCCCATGAAAGCTGTGGCTTCAGTCTCTGGTGAGCAGGTTACCAGATGGAGCAGAAGAGCTGATTTTACTCCACCTCTTGTGATAAAGAAGAATAATCCCTTTCTACAAGACTTAAGTGTCCAATGTTGTGATGACTATTAGAGGGGCCCTGCCTCCAGCCAGGTGGAGGTAGGGGACAATTGGATTTACTGGACTGTGTGGATCAGATGGCCTGGCACATCAGTCCCACAGAAGGTTCTAATAGATACAGGTGAACAGTGTAACCTGATGACAACAAGCTGTCAAGGGGTGGAACCCATCTATAGTTCTGGAATGATCGGAGGATCCCAAGAGTTGACCGTCCTGGAGGGTGAAATCATCCTAACAGGGAAGGACTGGGAAAAACACCCTACTGTGTCTGGTCCAGAGGCTCCATGCATCCTCGGTATAGACTACCTCAGGAGAGGGTACTTCAAAGACCCAAAAGGGTACCGATGGGCTTTTGGTATTGCTGCTTTGGAGACAGAAGAAATTGAGCAGCTGTCCACCTTGCCTGGTCTCTCAGAGGATCCTTCTGTTGCAGGGTTGCTGAAGGTTGAATAATAACAAGTGCCAAACCTAACCACAACATTCCACTGGCAGCAATATTGTACCAACTGGGACTCCCTGATTCCCATCCGTAAGCTGATCCATAGACTGGAGAGCAAAGGAGTGATCACTAGGACACTCTTACACTTTAATAAACCTATATGGCCAGTGCAAAAGTCTAACGGAAATTGGAGACTAACAATAGACTATCGTGGCCTGAATAAAGTCACACCACCATTGAGTGATGCCGTACCGGACATGCTAGAACTTCAGTGCAAACTAGAGTCAAAGACAGCCAAGTGGGATGCCACAACTGATATTGACTACGCATTTGTCTCAATCATGATATCACACTGCCACCAACCCACCAAGGCAAGCGCCATGTGTTTACCATGGTGGAAGCAAACACCGGATGGATGGAAACATGAGCTGTGCCCTACACCAGTGCCCGGAACACTATCCTGGGCCTTGAGAAACAGTTTGTGTGGAGACACGGCACCCCAGAGTGAATTGAGTAAGACAGTGGGACTCATTTCTGGAATAACCTTATAGACATTTGGGCCAAAGAGCATGGCATTGAGTGTGTTTATCACATCCCCTACCATGCACCAGCCTCTGGGAAAATCGATCAATACAATGGACTGTTAAAATCTACACTGAGAGCAATGGGTGGGGGAACTTTCAAGAATCAGGATGCACACTTACCAAAGGCCACCTGGTTGGTCAACACCAGAGGATCTGCCAACAGGGCTGGCCCTGCTCAGGCAGAACTTTTACATATTGTAGAGGGGGACAGAGTTCCTGTGGTGCACATAAAGAATTTGCTGGGGAAGTCAGTCTGGGTTATTCCTGCTTCAGGTAAAGGCAAACCCACTTGTGGGATTGCTTTTGCTCAGGGACCCGGATATTACCGGAGGATAATGCGGGAAGATGGGGAAGTCCGATTTATACCTGAAGGGGATTTGATTTTAGGGGAAAACAGCCAATGAACTCCATTGTATGCTGTTGCCTTCTATGTAATACTTTTATAGCCCACCAACTAGATGTCTTCAGGTCACAGTCGAGTGGCCCTGAGTTTCCTCCAACCATCATCCCAACAGAGAATGAACTTTGATAGAACCAGATGAGTTCTGCGGTAAGGGAAAGATCAGCATCAGCAGGCGACAATCCAAAACTGCACACAGTCTCTTCTGCCCTGAAAGACTGTTACAAGAGATGGATCCCTACATGATGGACCGAATGGACTCAGCACCTTTATAGGGATTGTTCCATGCTCTAAGGACTGATCACTCTCTGTCTCTGTGTGTGTGGATGTATATATATATATATGAATATACGTAAGAAACATTGTATATCGAAACTGTGGTGTCTGAGCATGACATGAATGGTATGGAATAAGGGGTGGATACTGTCCTGGTTTCACCAGTAGCAGTCATTTTTTCTCCTTCTTCGTAGTTGGTGCAGCACCGTATTTTTGACTTTCGGCCTGGGAACAGCACTGATAACACCAATGTTTTTAGTTACTGCTCAAATATTTAGTCTGAATAAGGACTTTCTGAGTCTCATGCCAGAGGAGGATAGGGAGGAAGCAGAGACAGGACACCTGACCCAATCTAGCCAAAGAGGTATTCCATACCACAGCTCGTCATGCCCAGGATGTAACTGAGAGTTACCCGGAAGGGCTAGTTCACTGCTCGGTCGGGCTGGGTATTGACGGGTGGTATTGTATTCTCTTCCCTTGTTATTTTCCTTATCATTGTTATTATTGGTGTTAGCAGCTGTGGTTTGTGTTATACCTTAGTTACTGGGCTGTTCTTATCTGAACCCATGGGAGTTACATTCTTTCGATTCTCCTCCCCGTCCCTCCGGAGGGGAGAAAGGGAGGGGAGTGAGGAGCGAGCAGGCTGCCTTGATTACTGACTGCACTTAAACCATGACAACTATTCTCAGATTTCAATTCTAAATTAATTTTTTGAAAAGTTATCCTCATAAATGTGACTGATAATTTTACTTAATGTTAACAGTATATATCAGATCTAATTGCAAAATGTCAAATGTGCCTCAACACAAACTCAGCTGTGCATTACTGATCTATTTAAATGCCATCTTTTCATACAGAGTTAATCTGAATATTTGCTCACTTTGATATTATTACAAATTGATTCAGAACTCTAACATTTTTACAGTAAATTCAATCAGCTTGATACACAGAGATTTGAACTTTTAAAAGTTTAAATTTTGAGCTTGTAAAAAAAAAAGTAATTGCCAGTCTGATGATCCCTGAAAGGAAGATAAAAGGAAAAAATAATGGCTCAAATAACTTCAGGCCCTTCATTAACAAAACCCTGGGTATCTTTTCAAGTGGCTTGCATGCTTATAATAGCAACAACAGCTGCAATAGATTAGCTACCCCAGCAAAACCAGGTGACAGGGAGGAAGTGCTTTTGGTTCTAGAGTTTACTGGAAAGCAGAACACCCTTTCACTGAAAATTGAAAATATCTGAAAAGAAAGTAGGGAAAACTAAAGAAATATGCTGCTCCTCCCATAACTTTACTCATTATTTAATGCAAACTTTAGACCCCAAATGAGAAAAGCAATGAAAATATCAGTGCCTTATTTCATTTATAACCTATATAAGAGAAATTACTCATTGAATAGTTTACATTTTCATAGACTCACAGAATTATGGGATTATTTGGGTTGGAGAGGACCTTAAAGATCATCTAGTTCCAGCCCCTCTGCCACAGGCAGGGAGACCAGGTTGTTCAAAGCCCCATCCTGCCTGGCCTTGAACACTTCCAGGGATGGGAAATCCACAATTCTGGGCAACCTGTTCTAGTGCCTCACTGCCCTCACAGTGAGGAGCTTCTTCCTACTATCTAATCTAAATGTACCATCTTTCATTTCAACATGAGCTTTTAAAAGCTGAATAGATTTGGCATGTAACCAAGACTCACTCCCAGCTCCTTCACCAGTTAACAGGGCTCTACCTCCATCTCTTTGCTCCTTCACCTGCTTTTCTCAGTCTACTTCAATCAACTCTTTTTTGCTTCTCTGTTTTCACACAGTTGTTGCATTAAAAGGCAAGGCTATTTGGCGGAAAATAAGCCGCCTTGCGTTCCAGCTAGTCCTCAGATATTAGAGGGGCTGGGTGTGGCTAGGCTTAGATTCTGAGTGATGTCCAGTTTATCACTATCAGTCTGGTCGCATTCGATATATTGAACAATCATGATTCTGGATGCACTAATAGTGCACTGCACTTTCAGTCTAATTGTGCTCATGAACTAACATGGCCATACTGACTATAGTCACTCAAGCTTCACGATATTTAGAAGGAATTGGGAATGTCCCATATACCCTTTTAGTGAAGATCGTCAAGTATAGATATGTCTTGTGAGGATACCAAATAAGTTAAGAGCTTCATCAAAATCCAAAAATCTAACATACAAAGCAATTGTCTGCCGCAGAAAATATATGGACTCAGTCAGAGATCAATATGATCAGACCAAAGCCGTTTATTGCAAAGCCTTAACTCCTTATATACTATTGCTTACATACATTTACAGTGATTTGGCATATTATGATTGGATACGTTTTGAAGACCCTTGGTGACTAACATATAATTGGTTAAGCACAGGTGTGAGAACTTGACCTCAAAATCTCACCAGCTTGCCAACAGTTCTCATAACTCAGTGAACTCCAGCTTCTTCTTATCTTGCTTGCTTAAGCTTCCTCGGGCCTCTCATGGCCTTGCTGTATCTTTCGGGATTATTCGAAGTTCATGTACCAGTTATCCATTCTCCCAGGAGAACACTGTCTCCACAACAGTCAAAGCAAAACATAATACAGTGAACACTAGCAAAACCAAAACAGGGTGAAGCATCCTGTTTAGAATCCCTGTGGCAGTTGGTGACTATCCAAAAAGAGTGTCCCACCATTCATTTTCTCCATCTTTCTGGACTTTTCCTAGCACTCGATGGACTTCTTCCACATTGTGGTGGACAGTAAATAGAGTTCTTTGACCACTCTCCTTGGCCTGGGTCAACAACTGCTTCAAGTCATCATGGTGTAGCAGCTTTTTCACTAATGTAAGGTTCATTCTGACAGGAGCGAGTAGTAGGTCATTAGTCAGTGTGTAGTCCGATTGCAACAACTGGCGAGATGTGACAGGAGCTGAATAATTAAAATTGTATCAAATAATGTTAGTAAAGTTGCAAACACAAAGATTTGAATGGTTATTTATATTCATAGCAATGTTATCTATTAGCATAGAATTACAAAGAGTTCTCATACAAGCACATCCTTTTCCAGTATATAAAAGCACAGTTTCTGGACTTGCATTGTGATGTATTTCATAATGACAAACATTTTGTTCTGTGTCAAGACAAATGTCTTGTGCTTTAATGGTATTACTCTCACAAATAAATCCTTGTTGTGTTCGTGTAGTACATGTGTTAATGTCAACAGTTTGCCATTTATTTCCGTATTCTGCCCATACCCTATGCTCTATTGGATAGAGTATAGTCCCATGGTGATTCAACTTTATCTCAGTGATTGGGTATAGAGTACATACTGAAGCATGGGTGAGTGGATTCATTGATAACTCTGCACCCTACCTTTATTTGTTGTCCCACCGCACCCAGTAGTTGTGGAATACTATTTGTGTTATCCCAGCTCCACTCATTTTCCAAGAACACCTCTGACTCGTGCATCACCACCGTTGACAGATTCAAGCCTTTGTTAGAATTTAATCCCATGCTCCCTGTGTATTTTAAGTGAGCTTGAGACCAGGGCCACTGCAGGTCTGTAGCGAAAAGGACCTGCATTGTCAAGATAAGACATAATATTGTTAGAATCACAGAATCATAGAATAGTTAGGGTTGGAAAGGACCTTAAGATCATCTAGTTCCAACCCCCCTGTTGGGCTGTTGGGTTGTTGGAGGGAAACCCTCCTTCTTTAGAATAGACTGATACAGCAGAGGGGGCTTTTAGACATTTAAAAACAGAGCTAATGAGAGCTGCAGCTCTGTGAATTCCGGATCTGAATAACTACTTTTGACAATATTCCCATGAAGAACAGGGAATAGCTTTGGGGGTCCTTGCTCAGAAACTAGGACCCTACAGAAGGGCAGTGGCGTGTTTTTCAAAACAGCTGGATGAAGTGAGCAAAGGATGGTCCGGATGCCCAAGAGCTGTGGCAGAAATCATCATGAATATTAAAGAGGCTCGCAAAATCACCTTGGGATAAAAGATTACGGTACTAGTGTCCAATGTTGCATCAGCAGTCCAGGAACAGAAAGGAGCTCACTGGTTATCTCCTTCATGTTTTTTTTAAATACCAGGCCACCCTTGTGGAACAAGATGATATAGAAATTGTGGTCACTAACGTTATGAATCCAGCATCCTTTTTTCAGGAATAATCGACAGAACCACTAACACACAAATGCTTGGCCACCATAGACTGCATATTCAAGCAGAAGATGTTGATTCTTGGTTTACTGATGGTAGTAGCTTCATGAATAATGGTAAATAAGAGGCAGGATATGCCGTTACCACCACTTCACAGGTAATATAAGCTAAACCTTTACCTGCAAACACCTCTGCCGAGAAGGCAGAAATAATAGCATTTACAAGAGCCCTGGAACTGGGTAAAGACTAAAGGATAAATATTTGAACTGATTCTAAACACATATTTGGTGTGGTCCGTGCACATGTTGCTATCTGGAAAGAACGAGGACTTTGGAGAACACAAGAGAAACAGATTAAACATGCTATAGAAATTCTACAATTACTGAAAGCTGTTCAGCTACAAGGTTACTCTGATGAAGAAATTGGAAATAATTTGGCTGATTTTGAAACCAAACGAGCAGTTGAGCAATCTCAAATCATGTCCTTAATCCCTGATGGCAAACTAACAAATGAAAAATCTAAACCTAGGTATTCAAAAGAGGATAGAAAATTGATTGAGGATCTAAAAGGACAGGAACATAAAGAGGGCGGGGTTCAGGTACATGATAGGCAAACTGTAATCCCCTACTACCAAGTCTGGATGACAGTGCAGGAGGAACGTAATAAAACTCACTGGGGTAGCAACTCTTTGTATAACTGTTTAGACAAACAAATTGTAGGAAGGAATCTATACACAACAGTTCAATTACTGACAAAACAATGTCAGCTATATCTTAAGAATAAGCCTAAGACTGAAAACAAAAGTCAAATTGGGACAATTTGGAGAGGAAGTTATCTGGGACAGCAGTGGCAAATGGGTTTTTCTGAATTACCAAGAAAAGGGGGTTATTGATATTTGTTGGTTGCCACAGAAAATATCACTTACAGTGATTTGGCATGTTACGATTGGATACATGTCTTGAAGACCCATAGTAGCTAACACATAATTTGTTAAGCACAGGTGTGAGAACTTGACCTCAAAAGCTTGCCAACAGTCCACAGTTCTCATTAACTCAGTGAATTCCAGCTTCTTCTTATCTCGCTTGTTTAGGTTTCCTTGGGCCTCTCATGGCCTTGCTGTATTTTTCAGGATTTATGTACCAATTATCCCTTCTCCTGTGAGAACACTGTCTCCACATCTCCCCCTTTTTGTTTTATATATCTTTTTGGATGACCCCACTTAAGCAGGGGATTTGGGCTAGATCATGTTCCCAACATATTACCAACTACAGGCTGCTGGGCCTGCCCCTTTTTTCTGCTGTATGGGTCTCTGGTAACAGAGGAGGCCATCCTTCACATCAAGGTCTGGCATGGCATGTGTCCCCACCGCTCCATGCCTGCTGGGTTGCAGCCAGCAGCGAAGCTAAAGGTTCTTCTTGGTGGCAGACACAGAGGCCAACCCAGTCTTGCCCTTGATTGTGGTAGCACGTATTTTGTCAGCCTCAGTCCTTGCTCCTTGTTGTCAGTGCAGAGTTTCACCTGCTTCATCTAATAACAAGTCATTATTATGGCAAGGCACACACAGATTTACATTAGCAGAGTAACTATTACAGGGTGCAGTAGCATACTGAAAATGCTTATAGCAGCGAGGGACTAGTCAAAGAAATTTCTTACCAGTGGAATTTTCCCACCCTCTTAATTTGTTTCACTGTCTGCTTTATAACACTACCATTGTATTAGAATATTTCTATCTTTTGCCTTAGCATTTTCTAGCATCTACTGCAAATTTCTATACTCTAACATTTCTTTTACAAGTGACAAATCTATACAATACAAGCTGTAGTTTCTTATTAGCAATTGGCTAGTAAATACAGGTGTTTTTACACACAAAATCATAGCCTCCAATAGTAGCTATTTTACAAGCACACATATTCATGTTGTTACTTTTCAGTTGCCCCCAAAAAATGTTTTGCAATCATTCATTTTTTCTCTTCCTGTATCTCATTCTGCTTGGGGTATGCACGGTCAGCTCCTGTAGCTGAAGCATCGGTTTCCTCCATTCATCTGTCCAGCTCACGGCAAGGCTTGACAAACTTTGCAGGCAGTTGCCATGGACCTGTAGGCAGGAGGACACAAATACACCCCCTCCTCCAGGTTATCAGTTCTTGAGAAGTAGACAAGTTAAACGAGGAGTTTGCCACATCACTGCCCCTTTCTTTTTTTTTTTTTCTCCCTGCCACCCCGATGCTACTTAGGTGATGGCTCATAAAGCTTGTGGTTGCAGTACCCCTCTCACTTTTTCAGTTAGAAGTTCTTGTTTCAGCCGATCTATCTGTTCCTCCAAGTCTTGGATTCACCCCCAGGTTGCTTTAAACATACTAAGCTTTGTTTTGTTTTGTTTTGTTTTTTTCACTCCTCAGCTCTGGTGTCCATCCTAGCCATTCCACTGGTGGAGTAAAGGGAGCCGAATTGGAGGGCAGCTTCTTTTGGACATGGGTACCGAACTCTCATCAAATACTTGTGGGGTGGTTTTTTTTTTGGGCTGTTTTTTTTTTTTTCAAAGTTGCTCACCCTGCTTTGCACAGCTACAAACGCCGGCCTGCCTGGCAGCAGCTATAAACTCCGGCCTGCTCGGCAGCAGCTACAGCTGCCTACCTGCTTCAGCAGCAACCATAAATACCTGCCAGCAACTGCACTTTTGCATTAACCCTTTCTTGCCTGAAATGTTAAACTGCTACCCATTAAAAACTTTGTCGTGGTTTGTTGCGGGGTGAGCTCGGCCGCGGGGCTCGGCTCCTCTGCCGCCTTCTCCCGCTGCTCGGCAGCCGCCTCCTCCTGCTCCTCACCCGCCCCGACCTCCTCCACCGGGAGCTGCTCCCTGCCGGCCTCTGGCCCCGCTCCCGCTGCCGTTTGGTCCCCAGGGCCGCTCTCCCGGGCAGCTTCAGCAGCCGCCGGCTCCCAGGGCCGCTCCCCCTCAGCTTCCCAGAGCCTCACGCAGACGGAGGTGAGGGCCAGGACGGTGAGGAGCAGCCGGACGGACAGGGAGCAGTCCATGGCCACGTCCATCCCGCCCTGCTGCTGGAGCCCGCCCGTATTACAAGTCATTGCCATAAAGTACAGTGAGAGAGGAACCTTAGCCCAAGCCCCACACTTGCTAACACAGCAAATACTGGCTCTAAGTAAGTTATAACATTCTGAAGCTGTGAGATCAAGAGGAACAACTCTGAGAGCCAATAAATCAGCATTGTGACGAGTGACTATCAATCCAGTCAGATCTGTCATTATCTCAACCCCTCGAGCCCCACGTTGGGCGCCAAATAGAACTGTCGTGGTTTAAACCCAGCCAGACAGCTTGTTACCCACTCCCCCCCTTCTTGCCCTCCCCATACTCCTGGGGGAACGGAGAGGAGAATCGAAAAGAAATGCAACTCCCACAGGTTGAGATAAGAACAGTTTAGTAACTAAGGTATAACACAAATCACTACTGCTGCCACCAATAATAGTAATGATAAAGGAAATAACAAGGGAAGAGAATACAACACCCCATCACCAGGCGACCAATAACTTGCCCCCCCAGCCCGACCAAGCACCGACCGATACCTCCTCCAACCCTGCAGTCCACCAGCCCTTCTGGGTAACTCCCAGTTACCTCCTGGGCATGACGTGCTGTGTTATGGAATACCTCTGTGGTCAGTTTGGGTCAGGTGTCCTGTCTCTGCTTCCTCCCAGGCTCCCCTCCTCTCTGGCAGAGCATGAGGCTCACAAAGTCCTTGGCCAAACCAAAACATCATTTTTATCAGCTCTGTTCCCATCCCGAAAGTCAAAACACAGCATTGCACCAGCTACCAAGAAAGAGAAAAATGACTGCTACTGCTGAACCCAGGACAAACTTTTACATGAACCCAACAACAAAAAAATACACAGAACACTGTCTGCCCTCTGCACACACACACACACACACACACACACATACACACATATGGGATCCCACAAGCACATTCCACACGACTACAATATTTGAAGCACAAAATCCAGACAATCAGTACTTCCACTACACAATCCCATGTACACAAGGTGGCACAAGGACCCTGTGGAGACTAACAAGAAACCAGGTCCAAGAAGCATCATCACAGTTCGAGGTGGCAGGCTCAACCTTAGCAGGTGTCCCTGCAGAGGCTCTGCTTTCCCCCACATTGCATGAGGCTTGGGCTTTTATACTGACCAAAATGCACACTCATTCCAACACCGGTGGGCAGCCTATGTTGGAAGAAGTGGCCAGCAATATCTATAAAGGTCACCAAAGGTCGATAGAAACCCGGACATACTTATTTTTACCAACTTCCAGTACATGAGTATCACAGAGAGACTGTATTAAATAAGTTGTATATGGGGTCTCAAGTCCATGGTCCGTCACAGTCTGCCCGATACCCCTGATAAAAGCATACAAGAGACCTTCCCACTACCAGTAAAGCACACAATACATCTGTATCCCACGCTGGTCTCGTGTGTTTGGAGGTTTCGGGCGGGGGGGTGTGGGGTGTGTGGTTTGTTTGTTTTGGTTTTTTGTTTGTGGTTTTTTTTTTTACTTTAACGTAAAAGAGGTTGCTCCCTTCATTTAAGAAGGACTGAAAACATCCATAAAACGGATGTCCTAAGCTCAAATTTCAATTCATTCAATCACTGACAAGTGGGGTGTCCTAGGGCGGTGCTGACTCTTTCCAGGGTTTCACCCATCGAGCTGGCACCCACTGCAGACCAGAATCTGTAATTACACACATACAACCTCGACCAGTTAGTTTTACTTCCTCAGGACCTTTCCAAATGCCGGTTTCCAATTCCTTGTACTGGACCAGAATACCCAGAGTTTTAGTCATATAACCTGACCCTAATGCCTGACCATGTATTATAGCAGGGGGGGGTCATTAAAGTCTCCTGTCAA
Organism: Neopsephotus bourkii; assembly: GCF_033783945.1. Classification (NCBI taxonomy): domain Eukaryota; kingdom Metazoa; phylum Chordata; class Aves; order Psittaciformes; family Psittacidae; genus Neopsephotus; species Neopsephotus bourkii. Next base: position 99,050 of record NW_026901480.1, read on the forward strand.
TCACAAAAAAAATTATAACATATACAGCTTTCTGTACCCTTGCTATCAGTGTAAGTCCTTCTTCCCCTGTTTGTTTTTCCAACGAGTGTTTCAAAGTTTGATGTGTTTGTTCGATAACAGCTTGTCCTGTAGGAGAATGAGGAATACCAGTGATATGAGAAATACCCCAAGTATTCAAAAATCTAGAAAGTGTTGAAGAGGTATAGCTGGATGCATTGTTTTTAGCTGTGAAGGTACTCCCATAGCTGCAAAACAACCACGTAGATGTATGATTACATGGCGTGCAGTCTCACCAGCCAGGGGAGTGGCCCAGACAAAGTGAGAAAAAGTGTCAATAGTAACATGGACATATTTCAGTTTCCGGAAAGAGGGTATGTGAGTCACATCCATTTGCCAGAGCTGAAGAGGCTGGAGGCCTCGAGGGTTGACTCCAAGGCCTATACCTACTGCTTGACCTTGACAAACAGGACAAGATTGCACAATGCCTCGGGCATCTGTTCGGGACAGTCCACACTGTCGAATTAACATCTTTGCTGATTGATGGAAGAAGGCATGGGATGCTCAAGCTTGTTGAAATATCTTTCAGAGATATTTTTTACAGAGGCTCCTGCCCATGCTGGGGCAACTAATTTATCCACTTCGTTATTGCCTTCACTAAGGCTTCCTGGAAGGCCTGAATGACTGTGAATAAGCATAATAAAATATGTGCATTTATGAGTATTCACAAGATGTAATAAGGTTTTTAACAAGATCCACAACCTGTGATTAGTGACTTCTTGTAAAATTGCCCTTTCTATACATTGAACAATGCCTACAACATATGAAGAATCGCAGACAATATTAAGAGGGGTGTCAGGCCATCGCTGAAATACTGCAATAACAGCACTTAGCTCTAGTGTTTGTAGTGAATCAGAAAAATGACCAAATGTCTTTTGCTCTTTCTAACCATCATCTGTTTGCCAACCGTATCTGGCTGTGTGATTGATTTTGCTTGCATCTGCAAAAACAGTTAATCCTGCAACAGGTTTACTAGGATAAAAGGTAACATCTTCAAACTGATTATTCTTTAGCATTGTAAACATCTTATGAGGTGGAAAATGTGTATTAAGAGGACCAACAAAACCTATCAGAGCAAACTGAAAAGCAGAGGTGGATTGCTGTGCCCAGTATAACCATACCCTGCTAAGTGGCAAACAAATTTGTGATGGCTCACAGCCCATAATTTCCTGACAATGTGAACAACCTGGTACAATCAAAAGAGCAAATACTTCTAACCGAGTAGTTACAGTTTTATATAATCGATAAGGCAGGAAAATCCATTCTAAAATGCATAAAGGATCAGTCTTTTGAAGATCCCACTGTGCTGATAGACTAAATAGGTAATACTCACTGTTCACAATAAACAGAATAACCTGTAAATCTGGATTCCATTGAGAAACATAAGAGGCAGTGATTTTTGTTATGATGTCATCTAAGGCCTCATACTGAGCTTTTGATAAACTTTTTTTTTCTTGACTCACCCTTTAAAAGGGGCATGAAATCAGTCTGATCAGCATTTGTGATTCCACACAAAGGACGGATCTATTGAATATCACCCATCAATTTCTGCATGTCAGACAAGGTTTTTATCTGTGTGGTAATTTTAACTTTTTGAGGCCTAATTTCAGTTCCGGAAATGATCCACCCGAGATATTTCCAAGGGGCTTCACATTGCACCTTGTCTGGTGCAATTACCAGTCCTGCTTTTGCTAATTCTGATTGTAGCAGGTAGAGCAGATGGTCCTTGTTTAAATCTTTGCCTGCAATTAGGATATCATACATATAGTGATAGATAACACGTTTTTTCAGTTTTTGTTGGATCGGTTGCAATGCCCAGGCAACATACAGTTGACAAATAACAGGAGAATTTTTCATACCTTGAAGCAAACCAACTCATTCATATCTCTTAGCAGGCTCTCCTTTGTTAATTGCTGGGACAGAGAAAGCAAATTTTTCACAATCGCTTGGGTGTAGAGGAACTGTGAAAAAACAGTCTTTTAAATCAATTATTATTAAATCCCAACCCTGAGGTATCACTGAAGGACTAGGCAAGCCAGGTTGCAAAGCAACGACATTCTATTGTCTCGTGTCCAAATTTGTCACATTTAATACATTTGTCTGCAAAACCAGTAATGCCACCCTGAGGGGGGTGAGTTGCTGAACTAATTTTCTTTACAGTACAGTGTTTTGTTTTAACAGCAGTGGCGAAGGCAGTAGCCATGTGTCCAGCACTTTCCTCTGCTGTGCCCACTTCAGAACATGCATCCATCATTTCTTGAAGACCAGCAGAGTTTGGCAAAACTTGCAAAATATGCTTACAAGCGGGGTTAGTATTTTCCATAGCCAGAGACATAAGCATCGATTCTTTAGCATTAGATGCCAGATCAATATTCTTTTCAATAGCCTCTGTCACTCTGTCAATAAATTGCATATATGTCTCAGTAAGTCCCTGCTTCACTGATGTATATGAAGGATTAGGTTTTCCTGCTTCTGGCACAGCTTTCAGAGCATCTAAAGCCAATTGCTGTGCTTGCTGTAAAACTTCAATTTTCATACGAGCTTGTACTCCATCAGGGTGAAATTGTCCCTTTCCCAGTAACATTTCAGATGAAACACCGTGCAAAGGGTGATGAGGATTACACTCTGAATTCTCATCTGCAGCCCTTGCAGCAAGCTCCTCAAACCCACTTTTAAAATGTAGGAGCTGTGAAGGAGTTAATAAAATTGCAACCACTCTAAGACAATCATTTGGAGTTAGAACAGTACTAGAAAAGAAAGCAGATAATATTTGCTGTGTATATGGGGAAGACAACCCATACTGATTAATTGCTCCCTTAATTCCTTTCATAGCTTTCCAGTCCATAGGAGTCCAGACAGGCTGTCCGTGAGTATTTATAATAACCCTGAATACAGCCTTGCCATCTCATGGCACTCGGATTAACTTTATTAGATGTAGGAGTCTGTGGTAACGGCACATCACAAAGACTGATCTTATCTGTTTTTTCAGGTTTTTTCCGTTTTTCTAGGACTTGCTCCCTCTCCTCCCCCAATTTGTCCAGACAGTCTTGCAAGTCCTGTAATTATTTATCTAAGGATTTTGTACATTGTCCTCAGTCCCACTCATTTTGCGGCTCTGGTGGGAGCGATGCAAGTGGTGGTGTAGGTAAGTATTTATTCGGAATTACACTCTCGTCCTTAAGAGACTCCCACCCCGGCAAAAGTTCTTGGAGATTAAGTTTAGGGGCAGTAGAAGCACAAAAAGGGTTAACATCAGTTTGTTTCGGTTGCTCAGTAGCCACTACTGGCTCCCGAGTACCAGCTGGAGCTACCACTGGTAAAGGCATTGTCAACACAGTATAGGGGAAAGGAGCAGAGTCCTCAAACATTTGTACCTTACGGCACGCCGGTGTTTGGCCAGAATGCTTTATTCCCGAAACAGACGACAGTATCATGGCTGTAGCACCGGGTGCTGAATCTAGTGTAGGTTCCGAGCCCTGATATTGTAAAGGCGAGTCAGAGAGAGCTGTAAAAGCAGATTTTTCCGCCTGTTTCTCAGCCTTCATTGCAGCTAGAGTCTCTTTCAGTAGTAGCCAGGGGGCAACAAGAGACTTCGCCTCCTTAGACCCACAAGTAACTTCATCCCACAGGCGTGCCCCAATTCTTTTCTTTAATTTTTTTTTTTTTTCCTCCAGGTCCCGAGATCAAAAGCTTCATTAACCCCCTTGATCAGCTCTTTTTCTTTACTCCAGAGCAATAGTCTTTTTAACAGATTATCATCATATTCTATCCCTCTCACTGAGAGGATATTCTGGAAGAGCTTAAGGATGACCATTTCTTCTTTACTTAATTGATTCCCCATCCTAACCCTCTCCCGGACCCCATCGGCTGTTACCTTATTTGCACTGTGCAGTGTCTTTCCGGGCTCACAAGGCAATGTTCCGAGGCATCTACCTCCCGATCCTGGTCCTGCAGATCGAACCCAGGCAACGTCCCTGCGGCTCTGCGTTTTCCACTTTCTTCAGTGCCATGCGCTTTAATTCTTTCAGTTTCAATATGAAAAATAGGGGTCGTCCCTGTTCGGGTGCCATTTACAGCAGAAAATATATGGACCCAGTCAGAGATCAGTATGATCAGACAAAAGCCATTTATTACAAAGCCTTAACCCGTTATATGCTATTTTTTACAGACACAGTGATTTGGCATGTTACGATTGGATACATGTCTTGAAGACCCATAGTAGCTAACACATAATTTGTTAAGCACAGGTGTGAGAACTTGACCTCAAAAGCTTGCCAACAGTCCACAGTTCTCATTAACTCAGTGAATTCCAGCTTCTTCTTATCTCGCTTGTTTAGGTTTCCTTGGGCCTCTCATGGCCTTGCTGTATTTTTCAGGATTTATGTACCAATTATCCCTTCTCCTGTGAGAACACTGTCTCCACAGTTGGTGTTAATGGACACTTTTTCAGGATGGGCAGAAGCATTCCCTTGTAGGATAAATAATGCAAAACAAGTGATTAAAACATTATTTAATGAGATAATACCTCGTTTTGGGGTACTAGAGGCAATTTTTTCTGACCAAGGCTCGTACTTTAGTGTAAAATAGTTACAAGAAATTAGCAAAAAATTAGAAATTCATTGGCAACTACATGTTCCATACAGGCCTCAGGCCAGTGGGCAAGTAGAAAAGATGGTTCCTCTGATCAAACAACAGATTAATAAAATATGTCAGGAAATGAATTTATATTGGTACCAGGCGTAATCACTGGCTCTATTAAGAATTCAAAATAAACCTTGAGTGAAAGAAGAGGTTAGCCCATTTGAAATTTTATATGGAAGACCATATCAGTCCCAGTTTAAAGGAGAAAGTCTTCAGGAAGAGGGAGAATTCTATCTCTCACAGTTTCTGATCAATCTGGGAAAACAATTGGAGGAGATAAATAAGAGAATAGTAGGGACAAGAACAAGGGGTTTGGATTATCCCATTCAACCTTTCAGATCTGGAGACTGGGTTTATGTTAAGAACTGTTCAGGAGATCCTCTACAGGAGAAGTGGAGCGGACCGTACCAGATATTATTGACCACCTTTACAGCAGTGAAGATAAAGGAACAACCTGCTTGGATACATTATTCAAGAATAAAGAAAGCACCAGAGCCAGAGAAGACATGGTGGATTGAACCTTCAGAATCCTTGCATATGAAATTGCGTCAGTCATAATTTGGACTCATGATAGCTTGCACACAAGCTTGGGAAGAGTACTTATACCTGAAATTAGTGCAGAATGTTACTAATGTTTTTAATCGTAGTGACTGTTGGGTGTGTGCACAGTTGCCTAAATCAGGAGAAAGCCTGGATCTCTCACTAATTGGAGTTCCAATTCCTAGCACTGTCTCATGGACAAATATGCGGTTAAACAATAGCTATCTACGTCTGAGGGAAATGTTAAAATTTGAATAGTTAATCCTAATCCAGGTAATAAATATTATACCTGTGCACAAAGATGTATTAAACCAGGAACCAGGGTAGGAGTTCATGCTTGTTTAAATGCCGCAGATGTAGGTCACCATTCAATTTGCAACCATATGATTAATATAGATGGTATCCTAGTTCAGTGGTGGCCCGTTCCTAAGGGGAAATGATTTTATTTGTTTTGTGGAGAAAATGCTTATAAGACTCTACCCCCCAACTGGAAGGGGGCATGCACCTTAGGTGCTGTAATACTCAACTGTACTATTATCGACAGGTAACCTTCCGGGACCTGAATTAGAAGTTTTGCTAAACGAATTAAGCAAGGGTTCAACCGTATTATTCAATGGCCCACCGCATTTCATAGTTTTGTAAGAGGGCTAATTCCATCCTTGGCAGTAAGTGAGTTAGAGAAGGCAATTGTAAATATCTCAGAACCATAGAGGAAATGGAAAGTAAAAATATTGATATGATCCAGGCAGAACAAGAAGAGATAAATAGCATATCTAAGGTGATATCACAAAACTGAATCATAGAATAATAGAATAGTTAGGGTTGGAAAGGACCTTAATTATATGCTAGTCGCTAAGGATCTTCAAGACATGTATCCAATCATAATATGCCAAATCACTGTAAGTGCCTGTAAGAAATGGTATGTAATGAGACAAGGGGGGGGCACGAAATTACAAAATGGGATATAGAAATCTTTAGAAGTAGCTTTAAGTAGTGTTAAGTTTGATGGCTTTGTAACAGTAGCAATGGAAAATTACTGAGGTGCAGGGTGCATAGAGAAAAATATATAAAGAGAGTGCAGCTAGAGAACATACTGAGAATTCTCACAAGATAAATCGTTATAGTTGACATAGCTTTAAGAAAAAAACAGCCTAGAAAAACAGGACACAGGGATAAGGGGTATCTGGAAACTGCAGGTGTCCAGGATGGGCTACAGTTGAACTAACAGATAAGTAGGAGGATGGGAGGATTATTATGTCTCTGGTGCTAAAGAACCAATTAAACTGGTATGAGCATCTACTGCGCGTGCTTCAAAGGCTGCCAGAAGTGATGAAGATCCTTGGAAGAAGTAAACGACCCTCAGAGACCACCACCACAATTCTGTACGCATGCGGGGAACTCTCTGGAAAATGATGTAATCCATATGTAGCCTCATGAATATGTATGTATGCCCAGGGGCTATAAAAGGACAGCTCGTGGGGCAATTAGGGAGATACACACTAGGTGGAGTTATCCCCCGTGTCTCCCGGCGCCGTAATAAAGAATACCTGCTTGTCAGCTTGAAAACTTTGTTGGCAAGTTTGTTCCTGGAGTTTTCTCCGAATTAATTTGGCGACCCAGATGGGACCCTCTCTGCTCGGCTGCAGGACCCGCTGAGGAGAGGGCTCCTTAGGGCCCTCGGGAATTTTTCCCGGAGGGACCCCTCGGCTCATTCGGATCGCTGCGGGAGCAGACAAGGACCATCTCCTAAAAGGTATTCTTTTCTTTTATATAGTCTGTAAGGTGCAGGGGGCACCTCGGTTTGGTTTGGTTTGGTAAATTGGTTTGGTAAGCGTACGCATGGTTTGGAAGCCTTCCGTAAATCGAGATAAGAAATCTCGTAGGTAAAGGCGTATACCCGGCTGCTAGCGTCCGTTCGGTATACACCCACAAGAAGCAGGGGGCTTCTGTGGTTTGGGTCCTGCAAGACACAGGGGGTGTCTTGCAGAAAAGGTTAAAAGGTGTTTGGTATTTGGTTTGGTTTGTGGCCTGTTATAGTGCTGATATTGGTCTTGTGGTTTTTGGTATCGGTGAACTGTATTATTAATTGTGGCCTGTTTGATAGAATTTTAGTCTCTGTATCTGTTTCAATTGTTGTAACTGTGTGAGTGTGTCTGTGGGGTTGTGTGTGTGTGAGTGAGAGATTAATAATGGGAAATCAGCAGAGTGAGGAGATTATCACAGTATCACAGTATGTTAGAGATTGGAAGGGACCTCAAAAGATCATCTAGTCCAATCCCCCTGCCGGAGCAGGAACACCTAGATAAGGTTACACAGGAACATGTCCAGGCGGGTTTTGAATGTCTCCAGAGAAGGAGACTCCACAACCTCCCTGGGCAGCCTGTTCCAGTGTTCCGTCACCCTCACTGAGAAGAAGTTTCTTCTCAAGTTTAAGTGGAACCTCTTGTGTTCCAGTTTGTACCCATTACCCCTTGTCCTATCATTGTTTGCCACTGAGAAGAGCCTGGCTCCATCCTCGTGACACTCCCCCTTTATATATTTATATACACTAATAAGGTCACCCCTCAATCTCCTCTTCTCCAAACTATAGAGACCCAGCTCCCTCAGTCTTTCCTCATAAGGGAGATGCTCCACTCCCTTAATCATCTTAGTTGCCCTGCGCTGGACTCTCTCCAGCAGGTCCCTGTCCTTCTTAAACTGAGGGGCCCAGAACTGGACACAATATTCCAGATGAGGTCTCACCAGGGCAGAGTAGAGGGGAAGGAGGACCTCTCTCGACCTACTAACCACCCCCCTTCTAATACACCCCAGGATGCCATTGGCCTTCTTGGCCACAAGGGCACAGTGTCGGCTCATGGTCACCCTGTCGTCCACCAGGACCCCCAGGTCCCTCTCCCCTACACTGCTCTCTAACAGGTCGTTCCCCAATCTATACTGGAACCTGGGGTTGTTCCTGCCCAGATGCAGGACTCTACACTTTCCCTTGTTATATTTCATCAAGTTATTCCCCGCCCAACTCTCCAGCCTGTCCAGGTCTCTCTGGATGGCAGCACAGCCTTCTGGCGTGTCGGCCACCCCTCCCAGCTTAGTGTCATCAGCAAACTTGCTGATAGTACACTCAATTCCCTCATCTAAATCATTGATGAATATATTAAATAATACTGGTCCCAGTACCGACCCTTGAGGCACTCCACTAGATACAGGCCTCCAACTAGACTCCGCCCCATAGACTACAACTCTCTGGCTTCTCTCCTTCAGCCAGTTCACAGTCCACCTCACTACCCGATCATCCAGACCACACTTCCTCAATTTAGCCGCAAGGATGCTGTGGGAGACCGTGTCAAACGCTTTGCTGAAGTCAAGGTAGACCACATCCACCGCTCTGCCATCATCCATCCACCGTGTTATTTCCTCATAAAAGGCTACGAGATTGGTCAAGCACGACTTCCCCTTGGTGAAGCCATGTTGACTGCCCCTCATAACCCTCTTATCCTTGATATGCCTTAAGATGGCACCAAGGATAAGGTGTTCCATCACTTTCCCAGGAACGGAGGTGAGGCTAACCGGTCTATAGTTACCCGGGTCCTCCTTCTTGCCCTTTTTGAAGACAGGAGTGACATTTGCTTTCCTCCAGTCCTCAGGCACCTCTCCCGTTTCCCAAACTGCTCTCTAACAGGTCATTCCCCAATCTATACTGGAACCTGGGGTTGTTCCTGCCCAGATGCAGAACTCTACACTTTCCCTTATAATATTTCATCAAGTTATTCCCTGCCCAACTCTCCAGCCTGTCCAGGTCTCTCTGGATGGCAGCACAGCCTTCTGGCATGTCGGCTACTCCTCCCAGCTTAGTGTCATCAGCAAACTTGCTGATAGTACACTCAATTCCCTCATCTAAATCATTGATGAATATATTAAATAATACTGGGCCCAGTACCGACCCTTGAGGCACTCCACTAGATACAGGCCTCCAACTAGACTCCGCCCCATAGACTACAACTCTCTGGCTTCTCTCCTTCAGCCAGTTCACAGCCCACCTCACTACCTGATCATCCAGACCACACTTCCTCAATTTAGCTGCGAGGATGCTGTGGGAGACTGTGTCAAACGCTTTGTTGAAGTCAAGGTAGACCACATCCACCGCTCTGCCATCATCCATCCACCGTGTTATTTCCTCATAAAAGGCTATGAGGTTGGTCAAGCATGACTTCCCCTTGGTGAAGCCATGCTGACTGCCCCTCATAACCCTCTTATCCTTGATATGCCTTAAGATGGCACCAAGGATAAGGTGTTCCATCACTTTCCCAGGGATGGAGGTGAGGCTAACCGGTCTACAGTTACCCGGGTCCTCCTTCTTGCCCTTTTTGAAGACGGGAGTGACATTTGCTTTCCTCCAGTCCTCATACACCTCTCCCGTTTCCCAAGAGTCCTTTAGGGTGCATTTTGGCACATTGGAAAGAACTGGGAGGGTCTCCTGGGGGCTCAGCAAATAAGAAAGCATTGATAAAATACTGTAACCAATGGTGGCCTTTGTATATTTTGGAAGATCAGGAAAAATGGCCTAAAAATGGAACTCTGAACTATAATACATTGTTACAATTAATGTTGTTTTTGAGGCGGCAGGGAAAATGGGATGAAGTAATATATGCAGATATGTTTTTCACGTTGCGAAATCACCCGGAATGGCAAAAACAATGTGGAATTAATATAGCACCTTCAGATCCTTTAGTTTTAGCATTAGAAAGAGAAAGGAAGCAAGCAGGGAATAGATTGGAAAGATGTTGTTCTGGTTGTGATATTGGGGAAATTTGTTTGAAACTTAAGAAGCGAACTGAGGATAACAGGGTTGAGGATAGAATAGAGGATTATGTTTCCCCAAAAGTACCGGATCAGAGACCACCTCGGATTGAGGAGGAATCCTCTGATTCAGATGAGGAGCAGGAACAAAGTGTAAAACAAGAACAAAGCGTAAAACAAGAACAAAGTGTAAAACCAGAACAAAGCGTAAAGCAGATTTCCTCCTCTCCTGTTGCTTCCTGGGTTCGTAGTAAAGCTAAGACTGTTCTGCAAGCTCCTCTGAGGGAAGCAATGGGACCGGGGGGCATACCAAAATAAAAGTGAACTTTTCTCTAGGGGATTTGGATAATTGGAAGCAGATTGCAAAAGAGTATCAAAATGACCCTATAGGGGTAGCAAAGAAATTTGAGATACTGGTAAAAAGACAGGATCCTGACTGGAAAGATAAAGATGTAATCCTGGATGCATTAACAGAGACAGAAAAACAACTGGTTATAAAAACTGCTTGTACTCAGGTAAATGCTCAGATTACTGCAGGGGCGATAGAGGGGAGGGTTGAAGATCATATTCTCCTCTCAGCTCCAAATTGGGACTATGATGATGATGAAGATTATGCATCTTTGAAAAGATATCAGAATTGGATTAAATATGGGCTTGAAAATGCTGTACCTAAAGCGGTAAATTGGTCGGTGCTGTTTGAAATAAGACAGGGACTGAAGGAGTCGCCGACAGAGTTTCTGGATAAGCTCAGAGGAGCTATGTGAAAATGCACCACAGTGGATCCTTCCTCAGAGGAAAGAAAATTACAGCTTGCAAATTCCTTTGTGGGGCAGTCATCGGAGGATATCAGGCAAAAGCTTCAAAAGTTATCTGTGACTGAAATAAAGGATATGGAAAAGTTGCTGGAAGTGGCTTGGAAAGTATACAGGAATAGAGAACAAGTTAAAAATAAGAAATTAGGAAAGGTCGTAACAACAGCTACGATTGCAGCACTGGGGCAAGTGAATGAGGGATATAGTGGAATGAGAGGTCGTGGCCGAGGAATGGGAATGAGAGGCAGAGGTCGTGGCCGAGGCAGAGAGGGGGGTTATAAAAGAACTCCCCTCAGTCAGAATCAATGTGCAAACTGCAGAGGGTTTGGACACTGGAAATGGGAATGTCCGCAGGGAAAACAGACTCAATTGACCACCGAATTGGAATTAGATTGACGGGGACCTGGGGAATCTACCCTAGCGGATCCACTGGTTAAAATTAGGCTAGGGGCCACAGAGAAAGAAGTGGAATTTCTTATAGATACTGGGGCAACTTATTCTGTTTTGAATCAAGATTTGACATTAAAAGGAAAAGAGTCTGTAATGGTTGTGGGAGCTACTGGCCGTCAGGAAAAAGCATTCTTTCTAAAACCTTTAAAATACAAGATAGGAAAACAAATTGGGGTACATAAATTTCTATATATGCCAAATTCACCCAAATCATTATTGGGAAGAGATTTATTAGAACATTTGGAGGCAATTATAACCTTTAAAAGAGGTGAAATAGAACTAAAAGTAAAAGAGGACCAATTAATTGAAGCTATGAGTGTGTCATTAATTCAACAGGAAATCGAGAAGTCCAGTTCACCCGAAGTAGAAGAAATCCTCAATCAGGTATATCCAGGAGTTTGGGCATCAGAAATTCCAGGTAAGGCAAAGAATGCTTTGCCTATTAAAATTGAAATAAAAAGGGGGCCCTGCCCAGTTCGAATAAAACAGTATCCTCTAGGAATACAAGATAGAAGGGGAATTAAAGAAATAACTGATAAATTTTTAAGATATGGGTTATTAGTGGAATGTGAATCGGAGTATAATACTCCTCTTTTACCAGTAAAGAAAGCAGATGGGAAAAGCTATAGGCTAGTTCAAGATTTGAGGGCAATAAATAAAATAGTGGAGGACATCCACCCTGTGGTGGCTAATCCATATACGTTATTGACCAAACTAAAATTAAATCAGAAATGGTTTGCTGTCCTGGATTTAAAGGACGCTTTCTTTTGCTTACCATTAGCCAAAGAAAGCCAAAATTTATTTGCTTTCGAATGGGAGAATCCTGACACAGGAAGAAAAACTCAATTAACTTGGACAGTATTACCTCAGGTTTAAAAACAGTCCAACGATTTTTGGAAATCAGCTAGCATGAGAATTAGAATCATGGATGCCACCTACTCAGACGGGGACTCTGTTACAATATGTGGATGACCTGTTAATTGCTACAGAAACAAAGGAAGAATGCATCCAGTGGACAGTTGAATTATTAAATTTTCTGGGACTGAATGGTTATCGGGTATCCAGACAAAAAGCCCAACTAATCCAAACCCGAGTTTCCTACCTAGGATATGAAATAGCAGGAGGACAGAGAGAACTTGGAACTGCCAGGAAAGAAGCCATTTGCCAGACTCCACGACCGTCAACCATCAAGGAGCTCCGGACATTCCTGGGAATGACAGGATGGTACAGACTTTGGATCCATGATTATGGTGTTCTGGTAAGACCACTCTATGAACTGTTGAAGGGAAACCCTCCTTCTTTGGACTGGACTGATAAAGCAGAGGAGGCTTTTAGAAATTTAAAGATAGAATTAATGAGAGCTCCAGCTCTGGGACTTCCGGATGTGACTAAACCATTTTGGCTATATTCCTATGAAAAACAAGGAATAGCCTTGGGGGTCCTTGCTCAGAAACTAGGACCATACAGAAGGGCAGTGGCGTATTTTTCAAAACAGCCGGATGAAGCGAGCAAAGGATGGCCCGGATGCCTAAGGGCTGGGGCAGCAGTAATCATGAATATTGAAGAGGCCCGCAAATTCACCTTGGGACAAAAGATTACTGTACTAGTGTCCCATGTAGTATCGGCAGTCCTGGAGCAGAAAGGAGCCCACTGGTTATCTCCTTCACGTTTCTTAAAATACCAGGCCACCCTTGTAGAACAGGATGATATAGAAATTGTGGTCACTAATGTTGTGAATCCAGCATCCTTTTTGCAGGAACAGTCGACAGAACCACTAACCCACGACTGCTTGACCACCATAGAGACTGTATATTCGAGCCAACCAGACTTGAAAGGAAACCCTCTGGAAGATGCTGATTCTTGGTTTACTGATGGTAGCAGCTTTATGAAAAATGGCAAACGAAAGGCAGGATATGCTGTCACCACCACTTCACAGGTAATAGAAGCTAAACCTTTACCTGCAAACACCTCTGCACAGAAGGCAGAAATAATAGCATTAACAAGAGCCCTGGAACTGGCTAAAGGTAAAAGGATAAATATCTGGACTGATTCTAAATATGCATTTGGTGTGGTGCATGCACATGGTGCTATCTGGAAAGAACGAGGACTTTTGAATACACAAGGGAAATAGATTAAACATGCTACAGAAATTTTACAGTTACTGGAAGCTGTTCAGCTACCTGAAGAAGTAGCTATTATGTACTGTAAAGGACATCAACAAGGTGACTCTGATCAGGAAACTGGAAATAATTTGGCTGATTTTGAAGCCAAACGAGCAGCTGAACAATCTCTAATCATGTCCTTAATCCCTGATGGCAAACTAACAATTGAAAAATCTAAACCTAGGTACTCAAAAGAGGATAGAAAATTGATTGAGGATCTAGAGGGACAGGAAAATAAAGAGGGTTGGGCTCAAATACCTGATGGTCGAATTGTAATTCCCTATTACCAGCTCTGGAAGTTAGTTCAGGAAGAACATAATAAAACTCATTGGGGTAGCAATTCTTTGTATAAATATTTAGACAAACAAATTGTAGGAAGGAATCTATACACCACAGTTCAATTAGTGACAAAACAATGTCAGTTATGTCTTAAGAATAATCCTAAAACTGAAAACAGAAATCAAATTGGGACAATTGGGAGAGGAAGTTATCCAGGACAGCTGTGGCAAATAGACTTTTCTGAGTTACCAAGAAAAGGGGGCTATCGATATTTGTTGGTGTTAACAGATACTTTTTCAGGCTGGCCAGAAGCATTCCCTTGTAGGATAAATAATGCAAGACAGGTGATTAAAATATTATTAAATGAAATAATACCTCGTTTTGGAGTACCAGCGGCAATTTCTTCCGACCGGGGTTCACACTTCAGTGCCAAATTGTTACAAGAAATTAGCAAAAAATTAGAAATTGATTGGCAACTACATGTTCCATATAGGCCTCAGGCCAGTGGGCAATTAGAAAAGATGAACCATCTGATTAAACAACAAATTAGTAAAATATGTCAGGAAACGAATTTATATTGGTACCAGGCATTACCACTGGCTCTATTAAGAATTCGAACTAAACCCCGGTCAAAAGAAGAGTTTAGCCCATTTGAGATTTTGTATGGAAGACCATATCAGTCCCAGTTTAAAGGAGAGAGTCTTCAGGAAGTAGGAGAAGGCTATCTCCGACAGTTTCTGATCAATCTGGGAAAACAGTTGGAGGAGATAAATAAGAGAATAGTAGGGACAAGAGCCAGAGGTTTGGATTATCCAATTCACCCTTTCAGATCTGGAGACTGGGTTTATGTTAAGAACTGTTCAGGAGATCCTCTACAGGAGAAGTGGAGCGGACCGTACCAGATATTATTGACCACCTTTACAGCAGTGAAGATAAAAGAACAACCTGCTTGGATACATTATTCAAGAATTAAGAAAGCACCAGAGCCA